>NW_022610990.1:45000-70610 GCF_000309985.2 Brassica rapa
CTCACAGGTCCGTTGGAGAGACAATCTCTATCTGTTGCCGGATGTGACGCACCGGTCCAACAAGAAAGAGGTGTTTGTTTGGAGCTAACCACACCAAAGAAACTTATAGAAATGTTCTAACAAAGAACAAAGAGAGTAAAACTCAAAAGAATGAAAGCAAAATGAATTATCTTATTCAGATCTGATGGTTACATTATATAGAAGTTCTAGTCAAAAGACTTAAAGAAAAATGTGGGAAATCTAAACATAGGAAATGATAAAATTGACCAGATCTGGTCAAGCACGAAAATTAACATTGACTGCAAGTGAACCCTTCAAATTCCACTGTCCAGATTCAATGAACCTTCAGCATGTCCCGCGGACAGGGCCAGTACGCGATCTGGACAGTCCAAACTAGCCGGAAATGAAGTTGCACGGCCTAACTTGAAATCCATTCGATCAAATTGAAATCTGCCTCGAACATTCTTCTTAGAATGCAAAACAGGTAGGGAAAGCCGAGATTCAGTTCGGAAGATTCGATCATCTGGTCGTGGATAATACTGAAGTTCCAATATGGTTGTACGGGCGGTTCGTGCGGTACTGTCCAGAAATGAATAGCGATGACCTATCTCAAGAATGGTGTGTCCGAATGTGATTCCGTCTCGACTGTTCTTCATGAAATGGGAAACAGGACGGTGAATACAAAATTCAGTACGGTGAAATCGGTCATCTGGCCATGGTTCCAGCCAAAGCTCCCATCCGGATGCATGTGGGACAGTCCAGTACAGTGTCCGGTCAGTCTGGTCAGTATGGTGAAAAACATGAACCTCAGTTGAAATCTTCAGAACGTTCTGATCTCCATGCTGGTTCGGCTCCATGTACTGATCCGTGGACCGCAGTCTATCATTCCTCCTTCTTCAAAAGAATTTGTCCTCAAATCCAATGTACCTATATAAAAAAGAGATAAATCAGATACAAAGGAATTAAAATTCAAGGGAAATTCAGTAAATGAATAGAATGGACAGAAACTTCCTTGGAGTTTTGAAGTCATTTTTATCAAGGAATTCCATGTACTTTGGCGTCCATTGGTGCTTGCTCTCCTTAGAAACTGATCATGCTTATCCTGTTTATTCAAAGCAACTAGAGAAACCACATCAAATCTGCCAAAGAAATAATTAAAGGGTTTCTCTATCCTTAAGACATCAAAACCAGGATTCAAGCCCTTAGGATATTCATCAAGGACGTGGGCAAGCATTAAGCAAGTAGGCTGGTTGCCAAAAATTGATTTATCAATCTCAAAATCAGGCTAAGGTGAGAAACTGTTATGGAAAGAAAGAGACAATGCCAAATTTGAAAAATTATCATCATGAACGAAATCAAAAGAATTCTTTGGCCTAAGCAATTTTAGTTCATGCTTTTTCCTACACCAAATCACTTTCAAAGCACAGCTAAATGAAATCAATTCATGAAAAGGTTTGAGCAAAACGTTTTTCAACCAAGTAAGAATATGTTTTCTTTTTGAAATTCTCGGTTTCAAAACATTTTCATGAAGAGTAGAGGCAATCAACTCATGATCCTTACAGTGCTTTTGGTTTAGACAGGAGAATGACTGAGGAAACACCTTTGGTTCATGGAGGATCGGTTTTGGCTCAGGCCGATTCTTTATGGGGCATGAATCTCCTTTAGAAATCTGGTACTCGCGGATAGATGGACTGAAGAACAAAAATTCATAACTTTGGACTGTCCGTGTACTGATTTTGAACAACTGATGCACCATGTCAGAATCAGCATGCTGGTCCGTCCCATGGACTGTCCGTGTACTGAATTTGGACAACTGATGCACCAAGTCAGTACACATATCAGCATGCTGGCCCTTCCCGTGGACTGTCCGTGTACTGATTTTGGACAACTGATGCACCATGTCAGTACACATATCAGCATGCTGGCCCTTCCCGTGGACTGTCCGGGTACTGATTTTGGACAACTGATGCACCATGTCAGTACACATATCAGCATGCTGGCCCTTCCCGTGGACTGTCCGTGTACTGATTTTGGACAACTGATGCACCATGTCAGTACACATATCAGCATGCTGGCCCTTCCCGTGGACTGTCCGTGTACTGATTTTGGACAACTGATGCACCATGTCAGTCCATCTATCCGCGAGTTTGGAAAGTTCATAACTTCTTCATCCGTGAAGCTTTTCATGCGATTCTAAGCCTCAGGGAATCCTTGACTAGTTGGATTTCTTGTAAAATTGGATTCAAGACAAAAGACCTTCGGACTGTTGAGATATCCTTCTTGTACTGAACCTGATGCGGCCATCCAAGTAGAGGTTCCCGTGGCTACTAGTGGTCCAACTACCCGGAGTGGAGCCAAGGCCATAAGACTTGGATTTTCTAAAGCTGTCCAACAAATCCTTGACCAAGATGAAGAGCTGTTGATTGAAGAGATGGTCCAATTGAAGATTCAAGATCCAGCTGGTCCAATAGAGGTTCAAGATCAAGCCAGTTCCCTCCAATTCAGATCACTCGGCCAGAACCAAACCGGCCTAACCATCTCTACATGTGATCTCGGTTCAGATACCTCCCCAAGCTAAGCCGGTTCTGAGTAATCCGCCCAATCCATTTAAGGTAAGCAGGTAAGATTTCAATTATGATTTCTAACCGGTTTATGTTTCTGGTTTGTGTTGGTTCTTTTTAATTTCAATTCAAGAACTCATGGGCAAATTGTTTAAGTCTTTTATTTTCTTTGAGTCCAATAATTCAAGGCCTTTGTTTAGCCTTTGCTTTAGCTTGTCCTAGTAGAGTCGGCCCACTTTGTTTAGGCCTTGTCGATTTTAGCTTGTCCAAGAGAGTCCATGTTGTTTTTGCTTCAAGTCCCCTAGAAGGGCATAGCTGCAGGGTATTTAATCCCCACTATAAGCAGCCTTGTATTTTTTTTTAGCTAATGAAATATATGAGATAGTTTGCCCTAGCAAAACCCCTTTCTTTTCTCTCTAGTTTGCGTGAGAAGCCAACCTAAAAAGAGCCTTGAATCTTATCAAGTTTTCATCACCAAACTTGTGGCGATTCTTCATTCCATTCCATCCAACAATCCGGCCTTGAGAGAGACTTCAGTCCAGCAAGCCTGATTCCACCTTCACGCCATCTCCATCCCCTGTTCTTGTTGAGAGAGACTTCAGTCCAGCAACTTGAATCCATCCTCCATCTCTATCTTTCTCTTGTTTTTGTTTCATTTCAGCATCATATAGTTATAGATCATCCATTGATATAAAAACCCATAAAAAGTCATATTTATTTTATGTTCATCATTTTTCAGTTAGTATTCTTCCTGTTCATCATTTTGATCCATAAAACTCATAAAAATATTTCTCATTTGTTTCAGGAACCAGATCGGCAATCTCTCTCTCTCGCGTCCGACCAAGCCGCGCCCAAGCCGTCCGTCTGTCCGTCCGTCCTGTCCAGTCCAGTTCTTGAACCTCTGACCGTCCATTTGAGCAGTCTGAATCCCAGCCTGTAACATTTGGTATCAGAGCTTAAGGCTCCTAAAAAAATCGGTTATATCTTGTCCTTAAGACATCTTGTCTGCCGGTTTTGTGTTCATCTACTATTTGCACTTGAAAAATCAAAAAAAATTGTTGTTCTTGCTGTTCTTGCTGTTCTGGTTGTTTATCCTAGTGGTTTTCTAGATCATTTTCGTGCATCAGTAAGATAGTCAACCTGTTTGTGAGATTGATCGACCAACTTTCCTTATTGGGAGGTCGATTGACCAATTTGCAATAAATTTGATTCTTACTTGACCAAGTTATCTAGATTGATTAGTTGCATTTAGTTTTGATTACCAATCCTCTTTAATTAAAAAAATAAAATTATTCCATCTGATTTAAATTCGAAATTTGATTTGCATTTACATTTACACTTTCCTCTTTTGTTTTCTTGATTGATTCGATTTTTCTTTTCAAGTTAAAAAAAAAAAAGATTTCCAGTTTCCAATTAAACTTTAGATTCTAATTTCATATTTTCTTTAAAAAAAAAAAAAAACTATCTCAACTTTCCTTTTTTTTAACTTTTCGAAATTCATCTTTCATATTTAAAAAAAAAATATAAACAAGTCATTTGCATTTACTTGATTGATTGTTTCTCTTCTTATATCCTCTATTTCCTTTTGCACTTGATCTCTTTTCTTTCTTGTACACAGGAGAGACATGGGAGATGTCAATGCTAATGCTGTTCCAACCCAAGCCGACATCAACGCACAGCTAATGGCTGGCCAAGCCCAACTCACGGCCACTATGAATGCCGTGACCGAGCAGCTGGCTCGACTGGAACAACACAACCGTCCCAATGATCCGCTTCCTAGGAGAAGGAACCATCCTTACTTGGAAGACCCACGGTTGTTCTCTGATGAGGACAGTTCAGATTCTGAACCGCCTGATCGAGAAGAGTCTCGACCTGCCCAAGCCGGACGAGAAGGTCGACGAGAACATCGGATCCAAGGAGATGGGAGTCCGATCAGGAGGAGGCGCCGAGAGGATGAAGTCCCATGGCAAGGAGGAAAGGACCTCAAGCTTAACCCACCAACCTTTGCTGGAAAGGTCAATCCGGACGCCTACGTTGAATGGGAGAGGCGCATGGAATACATCTTCGAGTACTACAACTACTCTGAGGCCAGGAAGATAGCCTTAGCCGCGGCCCAACTGACCGAGAACGCTCTATCTTGGTGGGACAGAGAAGTGTCCGAGACCGGCCGAGTCTATAGAGTTGAGACTTGGGAAGAGATGCGATCCAAGCTTCGCACAAGGTATGTTCCTGCTTATTATCAACGAAACTTAAAAAAACGTTTTCGTAAATTGTCTCAGGGAACGCGGACTGTAGAAGAGTACTATGAGGAGTTTGAGTCCCTCAGGAACAAGCTCAAGACATGCGAGACGCAAGAGACCTTGATGGCTCAGTTCATGGATGGGTTGCAAGACCGAATTGCCCGAAAGTGGAGCGCCAGCAGTATGAGACCTTCCACGACCTGCTTCACTTTGCCGTCCAGGCCGAACAACACATCAAAAGGAAGAACGCGTCCACAGCCAGAGGCAAAGGAACTTGGACGCAACCGGCTTCCAAAGGAGTTGACAAGGGCAAGTCCGTGGATGTGGAGAACCGGTTCAAGAAAAATCAGACCGAACCATCCAAGTCTGGTCCATCCGACCAAGGTAAGACCCAAGGTCAAAATCAACGTACTCGTGACATTACTTGTTTTAAATGTCAGGGAAAGGGACACTATGCCAGAGATTGCCCCAACAAGCGTGTGATGATCCTCAAGGCTGATGGTGAGTATGAATCCCAAGACGAGGCCGAAGTTCAGACCTTGGTTTCTGATGAAGAGGTAGTCGATTATGCTGAGACCGGAGAACTACTGGTTACCAGACGATCTCTCAGTGCTCTCTTCGATCCTGAAACCGTTCAAAGAAAAAACATCTTTCATACAAGATGTAGCGTGGAACAAAAGGTATGTAGCTTGATCATAGATGGTGGTTCTTGTACTAACGTGGCCAGCAAGTATCTTGTTGATAAGCTAGGTTTGGCCAAGACGCCCCATCCGCGGCCATATCGGCTCAAGTGGCTAAATTATGAGACTGAGCTCAGGATAGCCGAGCAAGTGGTTGTGTCTTTCAGTATTGGTAAATACCATGATCAGGTCAAGTGTGACGTTGTGCCTATGCAAGCCGGCCACATACTTCTAGGACGGCCATGGCAGTTCGATAAGGAGACCATTCATCATGGCCGGACCAATGTCTATAGCTTCAGCCACAACAACAAGAAGCACAGCCTAGCACCTATAAGTCCTCAAGAGGTTTATGAGATGCAGCAAGCAATGGATCATGCCAGCAAGGTAAGTAAGACTAACTTATACATCACTTCCAGTCAAGTAGTTAAGTCTTTACACCATGAGACGCAGGTTCTGCTAATGGTCTTTAGAGAAAGCTGTTTTGCAGGGATTGAGGCCACGGAGTTACCAGCCGAGGTACAAGGCCTCATGGAACAATACAAAGACGTCTTTCCTGATGAGATCCCAGCCGGCCTACCTCCTATCCGAGGCATAGAACATCAGATCGATTTTGTGCCAGGCGCACCCTTGCCAAACCGAGCGGCCTACCGAGTTAATCCAGAAGAAGCCAAGGAGTTGGAGAGACAGATCCAAGACCTCATGGATAAGGGTTACATCCGGGAGAGTCTTAGTCCGTGTGCTGTTCTGGTCCTATTGGTTCCAAAGAAGGATGGAACATGGCGCATGTGTGTGGACTGCCGGGCCATCAACAACATAACCATCAAATATCGGTACCCAATACCTAGACTAGATGATATGTTGGATGAACTAAGTGGATCTGTTGTGTTCTCTAAGATTGATCTCAGGAGTGGATACCACCAAGTTCGAATGAAGGAGGGAGATGAGTGGAAGACAGCCTTCAAGACCAAGCAAGGTCTATACGAATGGCTGGTCATGCCGTTTGGCCTCACCAACTCCCCCAGCACCTTCATGAGACTCATGAACCAGGTTCTTCGACCTTTCATAGGGTAATTTGTGGTTGTGTACTTTGATGACATACTGATCTATAGCCGCTGCTTAGATGACCACCTTAGACACCTTGAACAAGTGATCAAAGTTCTTAGGCAAGAAGGCCTTTATGCCAACTTAAAGAAATGTGTGTTTTGCACTGATGAATTGGTAGTTTTAGGTTTTGTTGTTAGTTCACAGGGCCTGAAGGTAGATGAAGAGAAGATCAAGGCGATCCAAGACTGGCCTACACCTACCACCATTGGCCATGTTCGCAGTTTCCACGGCCTGGCCAGTTTCTATCGGCGGTTTGTCAAGGATTTCAGCACCATAGCCGCTGCCTTGACCTCTGTGATCAAGAAGAACGTATCCTTTAGTTGGGGACCAGCCCAAGAAGAGTCTTTTAACAAGCTTAAATATAGTTTAACTCATGCACCAGTCCTTACTCTGCCTAACTTCGATAAAACTTTTGAGATTGAATGTGATGCTTCAGGTACAGGTATAGGAGCCATGCTTACTCAAGGAGGACGTCCAGGGCCTACTTCAGCGAGAAACTGAGTGGAGCAACCTTGAACTACCCAACCTATGACAAAGAGCTTTATGCTCTAGTGAGATCTCTTGAAACTTGGCAACATTATCTTTTGTCTAAAGAGTTTGTTATTCATACAGATCATGAGACGCTTAAACACCTAAGAGGACAGACCACACTCAAGAGGAGGCACGCCAGATGGTTGGAGTTTGTGGAGACTTTTCCTTATGTGATTAAGTATAAGAAGGGCAAAGACAATGTGGTGGCTGATGCCCTATCCCGAAGACATACTCTTATCTCGACCATGGAAGCTAAGATCATGGGATTGGAATTCATTAAATATTCTTATGCTACTGACCTTGATTTTCAAGAAGCTTTCAGGAACACCACACAGGGAGCATTCGGTGTTTATTACGAGCATGAAGGTTTTTTGTTCAAAGAAAAGAAGTTATGCATTCCCAAAGGCTCGATGAGGGAATTGCTGGTTCGGGAGGCTCATGATGGCGGCCTCATGGGACATTTTGGCCAAGACAAGACCCTAAGTGTCCTGACCGACCATTTCTTTTGGTCGAACATGAAACGAGATGTGGAGAACCTATGCGCCAAATGCACTGTCTGTCTCAAGGCAAAATCCAGGTCACATCCATATGGTTTACACATGCCATTACCTATTCCTAACCACCCTTGGGTAGATGTTTCTATGGACTTTGTGCTGGGCTTGCCCAAGATAAACCACAAGGATTCCATTTTTGTAGTGGTGGACAGGTTCTCCAAGATAGCTCACTTCATAGCTTGTGACAAAACCAATGACGCTACCCAGACAGCCGACCTGTTCTTTAAAGAGGTGGTACGTCTCCATGGTATTCCTCGAACCATTGTGTCCGACCGAGACTCTAAGTTTCTAAGTCATTTCTGGAAGACACTATGGGGTAAGATCGGAAGAAAGCTATTGTTCTCGACCACTTGCCATCCACAAACGGACGGCCAAACTGAGGTAGTAAACCGTACACTCTCTCAGTTCCTGAGAGCTACGGTCGGTAAGAACTTGAGGAACTAGTTATCTTGTTTACCGTTTATTGAGTTCGCTTATAACCATGCTAGACACTCTGCCACTGAACTTTCTCCTTTTGAAGTTGTTTATGGTTTTCAGCCTGAGACGCCTTTAGACATGTCCGAACTGCCAAAGTCTATGTTCCACAGCCGAGAAGGTGCCACTAAGGCCGAGTTCGTTAAGAACATGCATTGGAGGGTTCGAGAGAAGTTAGAGGCAAAGGCGGCCAAGGTCAAAGCCCGTCTCGACCAAAAGAGAAAGGAGGTGTTGTTTGAACCAGGCGACTTAGTGTGGTTACACATGAGGCCAGAGCGTTTTCCAGAAGAAAGGAAGTCCGAACTGTCACCCCGAGGCACTGGGCCGTTCCGGGTCCTTGAGAAGATCAATGACAATGCTTACAAGCTTGAGCTTTCAGGTGAGTTTAAAATTTCCCCTGTGTTCAATGTATCTGATTTGTCGCCTTTCCTTGCAGATGATGGTGTTCTGAGGCCAGAACCTTTTCAAGGGGGAGGGAATGATGCGGCCATCCAAGTAGAGGTTCCCGTGGTTACTAGTGGTCCAACTACCCGGAGTGGAGCCAAGGCCATAAGACTTGGATTTTCTAAAGCTGTCCAACAAATCCTTGACCAAGATGAAGAGCTGTTGATTGAAGAGATGGTCCAATTGAAGATTCAAGATCCAGCTGGTCTAATAGAGGTTCAAGATCAAGCCGGTTCCCTCCAATTCAGATCACTCGGCCAGAACCAAACTGGCCTAACCATCTCTACATGTGATCTCGGTTCAGATACCTCCCCAAGCTCAGCCGGTTCTGAGTAATCCGCCCAATCCATTTAAGGTAAGCAGGTAAGATTTCAATTATGATTTCTAACCGGTTTATGTTTCTTGTTTGTGTTGGTTCTTTTTAATTTCAATTCAAGAACTCATGGGCAGTCTTTTATTTTCTTTGAGTCCAATAATTCAAGGCCTTTGTTTAGCCTTTGCTTTAGCTTGTCCTAGTAGAGTCGGCCCACTTTGTTTAGGCCTTATCGATTTTAGCTTGTCCAAGAGAGTCCATGTTGTTTTTGCTTCAAGTCCCCTAGAAGGGCATAGCTGCAGGGTATTTAATCCCCACTATAAGCAGCCTTGTATTTTTTTTAGCTTATGAAATATATGAGATAGTTTGCCCTAGCAAAACCCCTTTCTTTTCTCTCTAGTTTGCGTGAGAAGCTAACCTAGAAAGAGCCTTGAATATTATCAAGTTTTCATCACCAAACTTGTGGCGATTCTTCATTCCATTCCATCCAACAATCCGGCCTTGAGAGAGACTTCAGTCCAGCAAGCCTGATTCCACCTTCACACCATCTCCATCCCCTGTTCTTGTTGAGAGAGACTTCAGTCCAGCAACTTGAATCCATCCTCCATCTCTATCTTTCTCTTGTTTTTGTTTCATTTCAGCATCATATAGTTATAGATCATCCATTGATATAAAAACCCATAAAAAGTCATATTTATTTTCTGTTCATCATTTTTCAGTTAGTATTCTTCCTGTTCATCATTTTGATCCATAAAACTCATAAAAATATTTCTCATTTGTTTCAGGAACCAGATCGGCCATCTCTCTCTCTCGCGTCCGACCAAGCCGCGCCCAAGCCGTCCATCTGTCCGTCCGTCCGTCCTTCCGTCCTGTCCAGTCCGGTTCTTGAACCTCTGACCGTCCATTTGAGCAGTCTGAATCCCAGCCTGTAACAGAACCTCTGTCGCTGGCACCAAGGTAGCCGGTTTGAACAACAAAGCTTCTTCAAATCTGAGGTTGTTGGGCACGGCCAATGCTTTCATTCAGAGGCTGAACCTGCCCTTCAGTACGCTTGGCCTCGATCATACCACAATAAAAACCAAGGGAAAAATGTTAACACTTGGTGGGTTTATGAAAAGTCGAGCCAGCATAAGTACACTTGGACCATCAGTTCATTAGAACTCGGGGTAACATCAATCAGACTGACTTGGACAAAAGTCCAGTCCATCAAAACTTGAGCTCATGTCCAGATCAGTACACAGACAGTTCACGGAAAGGGCCAGCGTGCTGATATGTGTACTGACATGGTGCATCAGTTGTCCAAAATCAGTACACAAACAGTCCATGGGAAGGGCGAGCATGCTGATATGTGTGGTCAGCGTGCTTATATGTGTACTGATGGGCAGTCCACAGACAGTCTATGGTTGTCCAAGATCAGCCAAGGGAAGGGCCAGCGTGCTGAGTCGAAGGACCAGCGTGCTGATATGTGTACTGATGAACAGCCACAGACGTTCTGTGTGTGCTGACGGACAGCCACGGACGTCCTGAGTGTGCTGACTGGCACACACGGACATCCTGTGTGTACTGAACACACAGCCCACATGGGCCAACATCACCCAAACAGTCCACGGGAAGGGCCAGCGTGATGAGTCCAAGGACCAGCGTGCTGATATGTGTACTGGACAGCCACGGAAGTCCTGTGTGTGCTGACGGACACACATAGACACACACGGACAGCCACGGACAGCCACAGACGTCCTGTGTGTGCTGGCGGACACCCACGAAAGTCCTGTGTGTACTGAACAGACAGCCCACGTGGGTCAAAATCACCCGAACAGTCCACGGGAAGGGCCAGCGTGTTGAGTCCAAGGACCAACGTGCTGATATGTGTACTGATGGACAGCCACGGACGTCCTGTGTGTTCTTACGGACACACACAGACACACATGGACAGACACAGACGTCCTGTGTATGCTGACGGACACACACGGACGTCCTGTGTGTGCTGACGGACACCCACAGACGTCTGGTGTGTACTGAACAGACAGCCCACGTGGGCCAAAATCATCCGAACAGTCCACGGGAAGGGCCAGCGTGCTGAGTCCAAGGACCAGCGTGCTGATATGTGTACAGATGGACAGCCACGGACGTCCTGTGTGTACTGACGGACATATACGGACACACACGGACAGCCACGGACGTCCTGTGTGTGCTGGCGGACACCCACGGACGTCCTGTGTGTACTGAACAGACAGCCCACGTGGGTCAAAATCACCCGAACAGTCCACGGGAAGGGCCAGCGTGTTGAGTCCAAGAACCAACGTGCTGATATGTGTACTGATGGACAGCCACGGACGTCCTGTGTGTTCTTACGGACACGCAAGAACACACATGGACAGACACGGACGTCCTGTGTGTGCTGACAGACACACACGGACGTCCTGTGTGTGCTGACGGACACCCACGGACGTCCGGTATGTACTGAACAGACAGCCCACGTGGGCCAAAATCACCCGAACAGTCCACAGGAAGGGTCAGCGTGCTGAGTCCAAGGACCAATGTGCTGATATGTGTACTGATGGACAGCCACGGATGTCCTATGTGTGCTGACGGACACACACGGACAGCCACAGACGTCCTGTGTTTGCTGGCGGACACCCACGGATGTCCTGTGTGTACTGAACAGACAGCCCACGTGGGCCAAAACCACCCGAACAGTCCACGAGAAGCGTCAGCGTGCTGAGTTCAAGGACCAACGTGCTGATATGTGTACTGATGGACAGCCACGGAGGTCCGTGTGTGTCCTGTGTGTTCTGACGGACACACACGGACAGCCACAGACGTCCTGTGTTTGCTGACGGACACACACGGACATTCTGTGTGTGCTGACGGACACCCACAGACGTCCTGTGTGTACTGAACAGACAGCCCATGTGGGCCAAAATCACCCGAACAGTCCATGGGAAGGGCCAGCGTGCTGAGTCCAATGACCAGAGTGCAGATATGTGTACTGATGGACAGCCACGGACGTCCTGTGTGTGCTGACAGACACACACAGACAGCCACGGACGTCCTGTGTGTGCTGGCGGACACCCATGGACGTCCTGTGTGTACTGAACAGGCAGCCCCCATGGGCTAAAATCACCCGAACAGTCCACAAGAAGGGTCAGCGTGCCAAGTCCAAGGACCAACGTGCTGATATGTGTACTGATGGACAGCCACAGACGTCCTGTGCGTGCTGACGGACACACACGGACACACACGGACAGCCACACACGTCCATTGTGTGCTGACGGACACACACAGACGTCCTGTGTGTGCTGATGGACACCCACGGACGTCATGTGTGTACTGGATAGACATCCCACGTGGGCCAAAATCACCCGAACAATCCACGGCAAGGGCCAGCGTGCTGATATGTGTACTGGACAGCCACGGACGTCCTGTGTGTACTGACGGACATACACGGACACACATGGACAGCTTCGGACAGCCAAAGACGTCCTGTGTGTTCTGGCGGACACACACGGACACACACAGACAGCCCCAGACGTCCTGTGTGTGCTGGCGGACACCCACACACGTCCTGTGTGTACTGAACAGACAGCCCACGTGGGCCAAAATCACCCGAACAGTCCACGGGAAGGGCCAGCATGCTGAGTCCAAGGACCAGCGTGCTGATATGTGTACTGGACAGCCACGGAAGTCTTGTGTGTGCTGACGGACACACACAGACACACACGGACAGCCACGGACAGCCACAGACGTCCTGTGTGTGCTGGTGGACACCCACGGATGTCCTGTGTGTACTGAACAGACACCCCAAGTGGGCCAAAATCACTCGAACAGTCCACGAGAAGCGTCAGCGTGCTGAGTCCAAGGACCATAGTGCTGATATGTGTACTGATGGACTGCCACGGACGTGCTGTCTGTGCTGACGGACACACACGGACAGCCAACGACGTCCTGTGTGTGCTGACAGACACACACGGACATCCTGTGTGTGCTGACGGAAACCCACGGACGTCCTGTGTGTACTGAACAGACAGCCCACGTGGGCCAAAATCACCCGAAAAGTCCACGGGAAGGGACAGCGTGCTGAGTCCAAGGACCAGCGTGCTGATATGTGGACTGATGGACAGCCACAGATGTCTTGTGTGTGCTGATGGACACACACGGACAGCCACAGACGTCCTGTGTGTGCTGGCGGACACCCACGGACGTCCTGTGTGTACTGAATAGACAGCCCACGTGGGCTAAAATCACTCGAACAGTTCACGAGAAGGGTCAGCGTGCTAAGTCCAAGGACCAACGTGCTGATATGTGTACTGATGGAAGCCACAGACGTCCTGTGCATGCTGACGGACACACACGGACACACAAGGACAGCCACAGACGTCCTTTGTGTGCTGACGGACACACACGGACATCCTATGTGTGCTGACGGACACCCACGGACGTCCTGTGTGTACTGAACAGACAGCCCACGTTGGCCAAAATCACCCGAACAATCCACGGCAAGGGCCAGCGTGCTGATATGTGTACTGGACAGCCACGGACGTCCTGTGTGTACTAACGGACATACACAGACACACATGGACAGCCTCGGACAGCCACGGACGTCCTGTGTGTGGTGGCGGACACACACGGACAAACACAGGCAGCCACAGACGTCATGTGTGTGCTGGCGGACACCCATGGAAGTCCTGTGTGTACTGAACAGACAGCCCACGTGGGCCAAAATCACCCGAACAGTCCACAGGAAGGGACAGCGTGCTGAGTCCAAGGACCAGCCTGCTGATATGTGGACTGATGGACAGCCACATACGTCTTGTGTGTGCTGAAGGACACACACGGACACACACGGACAGCCATAGACGTCCTGTGTGTGCTGGTGGACACCCACGGACGTCCGGTGTGTACTGAATAGACAGCCCACGTGGGCTAAAATCACCCGAACAGTCCACGAGAAGGGTCAGCGTGCTAAGTCCAAGGACCAACGTGCTGATATGTGTACTGATGGACAGCCACAGACGTCCTGTGCATACTGACGGACACACACGGACACACAAGGACAGCCACAGACGTCCTTTGTGTGCTGACGGACACACACGGACATCCTGTGTGTGCTGACGGACACCCACGGACGTCCTGTGTGTACTGAACAGACAGCCCACGTGGGCCAAAATCACCCGAACAGTCCACGGGAAGGGCCAGCGTGCTGAGTCCAAGGACCAGAGTGCTGATATGTGTACTGGACAGCCACAGACGTCCTGTGTGTGCTGACGGACATACACGGACACAAACGGACAGCCTCGAACAGCCACGGACGCCCTGTGTGTGCTGGCGGACACACATGGACACACACGGACAGCCACGGACGTCCTGTGTGTGCTGACTGACACCCACGGATGTCCTGTGTGTACTGAACAGACAGCTCACATGGGCCAAAATCATTCATCTAATCCAGAGTAAAAATACTCAGAGAAATCATAGAGAGAGAAAGAAAGAGTGAGAGAGTTTCCGGCCAAAGCAAGGCCGATTGTGTGGTGGTTAGGTTTCCGGTGATCTGATCGTTTGTGAAGCAACCTCCGATCAAGCATGGGAGCCGAGAGCAGGAGAAGAGCGTGGAGAACCCTGACCTGGTGCAGAAGGTACATGGTGGGCTTTGGCCGCACCAGTCCGAACGGACAGTCCTTGTGACTGCACCGCGGCTCTGGACGGTTTATTAGACTTGACCGCCTCTCCTCTTCTTGTTCTATCCGGTTCCTTTCTCTTCTTTCTGAATATGCACGAAGGGTTGTGTTGGTTCAGTCCAAGGGACACGTCCCTAGACTTGGCCAGGCATAACCAAACCGCTAACCTAGACGCTGGTCGGTTAGACGGTCGGTTCGAATCGCACCATAGACTGGGCGGTTGGGGTAAATGGTTGGGCATGTCCCAAGAGGCACGAGTGGCCAAAGGTTACGAGTGGCCAAAGGTCGTGAGTTACCAAAGGGTGTAAGTAACCAAGGGTTACGGAAGCCAAGAGGTACGAGTACCAAGAGGTGCCAAAGGCCGAAGGGGTGCAGGTTCCAAGCGGTGCCTGTTGAGACAGGTCGTGTCCGTTCCTTAGGGATCAGACCATGTCTTGTCGGTTGAGACAAGTACACGGTCCGTCCAGGCCAGGGTAAGAGTCGCAAGGTCCGAGCGGCCATTGGCCTGACCGGATTGGGCGTGAGGCTTACTCGGCCGTTGGATCCAGGCCCAAGGCCGGATCAGGTAAGGAAGTGTCACGCCCCCAATCCTGAGTAGGATTGTTAGGACGGCCATGGTTCGAGGAAACGTGCAAGCGAGTCTTAGGACATCAAGGCAAGCGTTCCATGGTCGAGAAAGAAGGTTAAGGACATAAGGAAACTTAGACTTAACCTTATACAAGCTAAGAGACAGCTAGGACGAGTAAGACGGTAACTGGACGAAGTGGACGAGTAGCTCGGCCAGCTCAATGAAGCTAGGTTCAGTTAACTCCAGCTCAGTCCCTACTAAGTCAGCTCCACTAGCTGGACTACTAGCTCACTCAGCTGAGGCAGCTGAGAATCAGCTCATCTCAGCTAGACGGACTGTCCGGGCTTTAGGCCGATGGTCCGGGTCCGGGTCAGTGGCGGGCTGTGAGGTCCGGCCATGAGGCCATGGGCTGTTGGGTCTTTGGAAAAGGCCGTGGGCTATGTACAGGAGGTTTGGGGCGTGGGTTGGGCTTGTGGCCGACTCCAAACCCAATCAGAAAGGGCGAAGGGATGCAAGTTGCCGAAAGGGGACAACCCTTGGCCGATGGTGCCCATTCGCTAGCAAGTCATGCCTGTTTGTGGGGCAAGACTTACCCCCTCGTTTTCTATAAATATGGGGGCTCTCTGGTCGATTTCATTATCCATTTCTAGAGTAAAATACTCAGAGAAAAACGTAGAGAGAAAGAAAGAGAGAAAGAGAGAGTTCCGGCCAAGAGAAAGGCCGATTGTGGTGGTGTTGTGTTCCGGCGACTCTGATCGTTTGAGAACTAACTCCGGTTAAGAATGGGAGATCAAGACAAGGAGAAGAGCATGGATAACCCAGACGTGGTTCATAAGGTATGTGATGGGCCGTGGCTTCATCAGACCGAACGGACGGTCCATGCGACCGCACCGCGGCTCTGCTCGGTTCCTAAGTCCCATCCGGCTCTTCTTATCTGTTTCAATTCGTTTCTCTTCTCTTCTCTCTGGTTAAACACGAAAGGCTGTGTTGGTTGAGTCCAAGGGACACGTCCCTAGGCTTTGGCCGAACATAACCAAACCGCTAGCCTAGACACGGGTCGGTTAGTGGGATGATCCGATCGCACCAAGACTGGGCGGTTAGGACAAACGGTTGGAAATGACCCAAAGGGCACGAGTTGTCAAGAGTCATGAGTGTCCAAGAGGCACGAATGGCCAAAGGGTACATGTTCCAAACGGTGTCTTTCGGGACAGGTTAGGACTGATCCTTATGGATCAGCCTATGGCTTGTCTAGTCAAGACAAGGTCACGGTTTGTCTAAGCCAAGGAAGAGTCGCAAGGTCTGACCGGTTGCTAAGCCTTCCGGATTAGGCTTGAGGCTTACTCGGCCGATTGGATCCAGGCCTAAGGCCGGATCAGGTAAGGGAGTCCGTCGGGCCATTGAGCCGGACTCCATTGGCCGGTCGCACCTAGATTCTATCCGGTTAGACGGATTGGTCTTCGGGGACGAACCGGATCTGTTCGTGTGTTATGTTATCTATTCTGGACTATCTATCTGATTCTAAGTCAAGGGGTGGTTGGTTGAATGACTTAGGATACGGTAGGTAGGTTCATACTGTTTATGATTGTGTTGACTGAAGTTTATCTAAGTTCTAGGAACCAAGCCAAGCATTGTAGAATCAATCCGTTCTATTCTCGGTTATGATTAATGCTTATCTGGTTGTGGTTTCAGGAACTAAGGATGGTTCTGGTCAAGCCAAGGAGCCGTGAAGGCTCGGTCAGTGAGAGGCTGTGTAACGTGTGGTTAGATGATGCTAGAGATGAACTAGTAATTGTATATGAGAATGTTAAGAAGTTGTGTATTGAATCTCATGTTTCTAAGCAATACAAAGTTTACACATTATTATTCCGCTGTGCAATCTATTCCTTTGTTTATGAACCTCATATTCGAATATGACTTAGTAAAGAAAAGACTTAGAATGAATAAGACAAGCAAAGAAATTAATAAGTAAGCATTCGTATCCAGTTGGGTCGAGAGACCAGGAACGGTCTTACAGGAAGTCCGTTGGGCCATTGAGCCGGACTTCATCTAGGCCGGTCGCACCTAGGTTCTATTCGGAAGGACGGATTGGTCTTCGGGATGATCCGGACTGTTCGTGTGTTCTGTTTATCTATTCTGGACTGTCTATCTGATTCTAAGTCAAGGGGTGGTTGGTTGAATGACTTAGGATTCGGTAAGCAGGTTCATATCTTTTTATAAGTATATTGTAGAGGTTTATCAATGTTCTAGGAACCAAGCCAAGCATTGTAGGATCGACCAGTCCTATTCTCGGTTATGATTAATGCTTACTTGGTTGTGGTTTCAGGAACTAAGGATGGTTCTGGTCAAGCCAAGGAGCCGTGAAGGCTCGGTCAGAGAGAGGCAGTGTAACGTGTGGTTAGATGATGCTAGGGACGAACTAGTGATTGTCTATGAAACTGTTAAGAAGTTCTGTATTGGATCTCATGTTTCTAAGTAATACAAAGTTTACACATTATTATTCCGCTGTGCTATCTGTTCAATTGTTTTAGAACCTCAGATCCGAACATGACTTAGTAAATTAAATACTTAAAATGAATCAAACAAGCAAAGAAATTGATTAAGTAGCAAACGGGTTCAGTCTTGTCGAGAGGCTGGATTCGGGCGTTACACAGCGTGCTGAGTCCAAGGACCAGCGGGCTGATATGTGTACTGGACAGCCACAGACATCCTGTGTGTGCTGACAGACACACACAGACACACACGGACAGCCACGGACAGCCACAGACGTCCTGAGTGTGCTGACGAACACCACGGAAGTCCTGTGTGTAGTGAACAGACAGCCCACGTGGGCCAAAATCACCCGAACAGTCCACGGGAAGGGCCAGCTAGGGTTGGTCAAAACTGCCCATCCTCGACCATACCGTCTCAAATGGCTCAACGATGAGACTGAGCTCAAGATTGCCGAACAAGTTGTTGTGTCCTTCAGTATTGGCAAGTACCAAGACCAGGTCAAGTGTGATGTTGTGCCCATGCAAGCCGGCCATATACATCTAGGAAGGCCGTGGCAGTTTGACAAGGAGACGCTTCACCATGGCCACACCAACATCTAAAGTTTCGTCCACAACAAAAAGAAGCACAGCCTAGCACCTCTCAGCCCTCAAGAAGTTCATGATATGCAGAAGGCAATGACGCAGTCCGGCCAGGTAAGTAACACTAACCTTTACATGATGGACAAGTGCTTAAATCATTACAACGTGAGACACAGGTGCTACTAATGATCTTTAAGGAAGGTTGTTTTGCAGGTTTAGAAGCTCCTGAAGTACCGGACGTATTACAAGACCTCATGGGACGTTACAAGGATGTCTTCCCTGATGAGATTCCGGCTGGTTTACCCCCTGTCCGTGGCATAGAACATCAGATCGATCTTGTACCCGGCGCGCCACTACCAAACCGAGCCGCTTACCGTGTCAACCTTGAGGAAGCTAAGGAGCTGGAACGGCAGGTCCAAGATCTCATGGACAAAGGCTACATCCGCGAGGGCCTTAGTCCCTGTTTGGTCCCGGTCCTACTAGTGCCTAAGAAGGATGGGACGTGGCGCATGTGTGTGGACTGCCGAGCCATCAACAACATAACCATCAAATATCGGTACCCTATACCTAGATTAGATGATATGTTGGATAAACTGAGTGGGTCTGTTGTGTTTTCTAAGATTGATCTCAGGAGTGGATACCATCAAGTCCGCATGAAGGAAGGAGATGAGTGGAAAACCGCCTTCAAGACCAAGCAAGGTCTATACGAGTGGCTGGTGATGCCGTTTGGCCTTACCAACTCCCCTAGCACCTTCATGAGACTCATGAATGAGGTCCTCCGACCTTACATTGGTAAATTCGTGGTTGTATACTTTGATGATATCTTGATTTACAGCAGGTCTTTAACTGAGCACATGGGACACCTTGAACAGGTTTTGAAAGCCTTAAGGCAAGAAGGCCTTTATGCTAACCTTAAGAAATGTGTATTCTGCACTGATCAGTTAGTATTTTTAGGCTTTGTTGTGAGTTCACAGGGACTGAAGGTTGATGAGGAGAAGATCAAGGCAATACAAAACTGGCCGACCCTGACCACGATCGGACATATCCGCAGCTTCCATGGACTGGCCAGTTTCTATCGACGATTTGGGAAGGATTTCAGTACCATTGCCGCCCCAATGACCTCCGTGATCAAGAAGAATGTAACCTTTGCTTGGGGCCCTGCCCAAGAGGAGTCTTTCAACAGGCTTAATATAGTTTGACACATGCACCGGTTCTAACTCTTCCTAACTTTGGTAAACCTCTTGAGATTGAGTGTGATGCTTCAGGGACAGGGACAGGGATAGGAGCCGTACTGACCCAAGGAGGAAGGCCAGTGGCTTTCTTCAGTGAGAAATTGAGTGGAGCCGCCCTCAATTACCCCACCTATGATAAAGAGCTATATGCTCTAGTAAGGTCGCTTGAAACTTGGCAACATTATCTTTTGTCTAAAGAGTTTATTATTCATACAGATCATGAGACTCTTAAGCATTTGAGGGGTCAGACCACACTCAAGAAGAGGCATGCTAGGTGGCTGGAGTTCGTGGAAACTTTTCCTTATGTGATCAAGTACAAGAAGGGAAAGGACAACGTAGTGGCCGACGCCCTATCCCGGCGCCACACACTCATTACCACCATGGAGGCTAAGATCATGGGTTTTGAGCAACTCAAAATGTCTTATGAAACTGACCCTGATTTTTCTGAGCTTTACAGTAACACGGTTAAGGGAGCCATGGGTCCATTCTATCAGCAGGACGGGTTCCTCTTCAAGGAGAAACGCCTGTGTATTCCTCATGGTTCCATGCGAGATTTACTGACCAGAGAAGCTCATGGGGGCGGGTTGATGAAGCATTTCGGTCAGGACAAAACTCTGAGCATCCTGTCCGACCACTTCTATTGGCCCCGGACGAGGCGCTACGTCGAGAGCCTTTGCGCCAAGTGCACTGTCTGTCTCAAAACAAAATCCAGGTCGCATCCTTATGGTTTACACATGCCTTTACCTATTCCTATTGCACCGTGGGTCGACCTGTCTATGGACTTTGTGCTGGGCTTGCCCAAGATAGAACACAAGGATTCTATTTTTGTTGTAGTGGACAGGTTCTCCAAGATGGCACACTTCATTCCGTGTTCCAGGACCAATGATGCAAGCCAAACTGCTGATCTTTTCTTCAAGGAAGTGGTGCGCTTACATGGAGTGCCTCGTACCATTGTGTCCGACCGACACACAAAATTTTTCAGCCACTTCTGGAGGACATTGTGGAAAAAGCTTGGCACCAAGCTCATCTTCTCGACCACTTGCCATCCACAAACTGATGGACAGACCGAGGTAGTAAACCGTACACTCTCTCAGTTATTGAGGGCTACGGTGGGTAAGAATCTTAAAAACTGGTTGAGTTGCTTGCCTTTCATTGAGTTTGCTTATAACCATGCAAGGCACTCTATTACTAACCTCTCCCCTTTTGAGATCGTGTATGGCTTTAGACCAGAGACGCCCATGGACCTAGCAGCATTGCCACCAGCCATGCAAGTCAGCCAGAGTGGTGACAAAAAGGCTGAGTTTGTGAAGAACATGCACCGGCAAGTCAAGGAGACTTTGGAGAAGAAGGCTGAAAGGAACCGGCTTAAGCTCAACAAGGGGCGCACAGAAGTTATCTTCCAACCAGGCGACTGGGTGTGGCTCCACATGAGGCCATAGCGGTTTCCGGAAGAGAGGAAGAGAAAATTATCTCCACGAGGGGATGGACCATTCCGAGTGCTCGACCGGATTAATGACACTGCCTACCGACTAGAACTGCCAGGTGAGTTCCAAGTTTCCCAAACGTTCAATGTGTCTGACTTGTCTTCTTATATTGCAGATGATGGAGATGTTCTGAGGACAGAACTTGTTCAAGAGGGAGGGGATGTTGTAGTACCCACGACTGAGGTTCCCATTATCCGCAAAGGTCCTACCACAAGGTCCGGTTCAAGAGTTATAAGAGCTGGATTTGCCAAGCTGTCCAGGAGTTGCTTGCACAGGAACAAACCGGGTTCAAGCAACTATTGATCCAGGAGTTGTTGACTAAAGCTGGAAGACACCGGTGAACCACTAGAGGGTCCAGACCCTTTCCATTCGAGCCAGTTCTCCTCCATCGGCCAGAATGAAGTCGGCCTGACCATTTCCACCTTCATGCTCAATCCATCCAACCAACTTGCTTCCGGTTCAGAGATATAGCCGACCATCAGAAGGAGTAGTATGTGTTGTACTCTTTTTCTTTATTGGGTTTTGTCCCACTGGGTTTTCCCGAAAGGTTTTAATGAGACAACAAGCAAGCATACTATGAGTTCTGATCTGGACATCTCAAACCGCGACCGGTCTATTGTTTTCTTTATTTTATTTCGGTTAAGACTTTGGCCATTTGTCTAGGCCCTTTTTATCTTTAAAGTCCAGAAAGGAACATCTATTTAAACCCTTGTAGTTGCCAACATTTCGGCTAAGTCTTTTATGAAATTGTTTTTGCTTTAGCAAAGAAACCCTAAGTCTTTCAGTTGAGCGAAACCATTGAGAGCAGCCGTGTGACATATCAAAGAACCGATCCATTGTTCTTTGTGGAGTCCTTCGATCCATTCCATCCCTTGTCCGAATCTTGAGAGAGACATACGTCCAGCAAGAGCCGGATCCATAACTATCTTCCTATCCGTCCTTGGCATCTAGTTGAGAGAGACATACGTCCAGCAACAGATCCCAACCGCCAACCTACTTTTTTCTCTATCTTTGTTTTAGATTTCATTCATTCAAACCATAAAAAGCCAAAAGAATCATATCTTGTTTATTTACCATTCATCCTTTAAACCTCTCATTTCTGTTCTTGTTCTTAATAAAAACTCACTAAAACTTCATATTTGTTTCAGGAACGATCACAAGCAAGAGACGATCCGGCCGATACCATCCATCCGAGGCAAGGCTGAACCGCGGAACGGCCAACCGTCCGTCCGTCCGTCCATCCGCTCGAACCTCCGACCCGTGCCTATAACACACACGGACAGCCACGGACGTCCTTTGTGTGCTGGCGGACACCCACGGACGTCCTGTGTGTACTGAACAGACAGCCCACGTGGGCCAAAATCACCCAAACAGTCCATGGGAAGGGTTAGCGTGCTGAGTCCAAGGACCAACGTTCTTATATATGTACTGATGGACAGCCACGGACGTCCTGTGTGTGCTGACGGACACACACGGAAACACATGGACAGCCTCAGACTTCCTGTGTGTGCTGGCGGACACCCACGGACGTCCTGTGTGTACTGAACAGACAGCCCACGTGGGCCAAAATCACCCGAACAGTCCACGAGAAGGGTCAGCGTGCTGAGTCCAAGGACCAACGTGCCGATATGTGTACTGATGGACAGCCACGAAGGTTCTGTGTGTGCTGACGGACACACACAGACAGCCACGGACGTCCTGTGTGTACTGACGGACACACACGGACGTCTTGTGTTTGCTGACGGACACCCACGGACGTCCTGTGTGTACTGAACAGACAGCCCACGTAGGCCAAAATCACCCGAACAGTCCACGCGTAGGGCCAGCGTGCTGAGTTCAAGGACCAGCGTGCTGAGTTCAAGGACATCTTGTGTGTGCTGGCGGACATACACGGACACACACGGACAGCCACGGACGTCCTGTGTATGCTGGCGGACACCCACAGACGTTCTAGTGTACTGAACAGACAGCCAGCATGGGCCAAAATCACCAGAACAGTCCACTGGAAGGGTCAGTGTGCTGAGTCCAAGGACCAACATGCTGATATGTGTACTGATGGACAGCCACGGACGTCCTGTGTGTGCTGATGGACACACACGGACAGCCACGGACGTCCTTTGTGTGCTGACGGACACACACAGACCTCCTGTGTGTGCTGACGGACACCCACGGACGTCCTGTGTGTACTGACCAGACAGCCCACGTGGGCCAAAATCACCCGAACAGTCCACGGGAAGGGCCGGCGTGCTGAGTCCAAGGACCAGCGTACTGATATGTGTACTGGATAGCCACGGACGTCCTGTGTGTGCTGACGGACATACACGGACACACACGGACAGCCTCAGACAGCCACGGACGTCATGTGTGTGCTGGTGGACACACACGGACACACACGGACGTCCTGTGTGTGCTGACGGACACCCAAGAACGTCCGGTGTGTACTGAACAGACAGCCCACATGGGCCAAAATCACCCGAACAGTCCACGGGAAGGGCGAGCATGCTAAGTCCAAGGACCAGCGTGCTGATATGTGTACTGATGGACAGCCACAGACGTCTTGTGTGTGCTGACGGACACACACGGACTCACACGGACAGGCACTGACGTCCTTTGTGTGCTGGCGGCCACCCATGGATGTCCTGTGTGTACTGAACAGACAGCCCACATGGGCCAAAATCACCCAAACAGTCCACGGGAAGGGTCAGTGTGCTGAGTCCAAGGACCAACGTGCTTATATATGTACTGATGGACAGCCACGGACGTCCTGTGTGTGCTGACGGACACACACGGACACACACGGACAGCCTCGGACTTCCTGTGTGTGCTGGCGGACACCCACGGACGTCCTGTGTGTACTGAACAGACAGCCCACGTGGGCCAAAATCACCCGAACAGTCCACGAGAAGGGTCAGCGTGCTGAGTCCAAGGACCAACGTGCTGATATGTGTAATTATGGACAGCCAGGGACGTTCTGTGTGTGCTGACGGACACACACGGACAGCCACGGACGTCCTGTGTGTACTGACGGACACACACGGACGTCCTGTGTGTGCTAACGGACACCCACGGACGTCATGTGTGTACTGAACAGACAGCCCACGTGGGCCAAAATCACCCGAACAGTCCACGGGAAGGGCCAGCGTGCTGAGTCCAAGGACCAGCGTGCTGATATGTGTATTGATGGGACTGCCACGGACATCTTATGTGTGCTGGCGGATACACACAGACACACACGGACAGCCACGGACATCCTGTGTGTGCTGGCGGACACCCACAGACGTTCTGGTGTACTGAACAGACAGCCCACGTGGGCCAAAATCACCAGAACAGTCCACTGGAAGGGTCAGTGTGCTGAGTCCAAGGACCAACATGCTGATATGTGTACAGATGGACAGCCACTGACGTCCTGTGTGTGCTGATGGACACACACGGACACCCACAGACGTCCTGTGTGTGCTGACGGACACCCACGGACGTCCTGTGTGTACTGAACAAACAGCCCACGTGGGCCAAAATAACCCGAACAGTCCACGGGAAGGGCAAGCATGCTGAGTCCAAGGACCACCGTGCTGATATGT
This sequence comes from Brassica rapa, assembly GCF_000309985.2. NCBI lineage: Eukaryota > Viridiplantae > Streptophyta > Magnoliopsida > Brassicales > Brassicaceae > Brassica > Brassica rapa. The sequence continues at coordinate 69,507 of NW_022610990.1, forward strand.
GTACTGATGGACAGCTACAGACGTCCTATGTGTGCTGACGGACACACACGGACACACAGGGACAGCCACAGACGTCCTATGTGTGCTGGCGGACACCCACGGACGTCCTGTGTGTACTGAACAGACAGCCCACGTAGGCCAAAATCACCCGAACAGTCCACGCGTAGGGCCAGCGTGCTGAGTTCAAGGACCAGCGTGCTGAGTTCAAGGACATCTTGTGTGTGCTGGCGGACATACACGGACACACACGGACAGCCGGACGTCCTGTGTATGCTGGCGGACACCCCAACGTTCTAGTGTACTGAACAGACAGCCAGCATGGGCCAAAATCACCAGAACAGTCCACTGGAAGGGTCAGTGTGCTGAGTCCAAGGACCAACATGCTGATATGTGTACTGATGGACAGCCACGGACGTCCTGTGTGTGCTGATGGACACACACGGACAGCCACGGACGTCCTTTGTGTGCTGACGGACACACACAGACCTCCTGTGTGTGCTGACGGACACCCACGGACGTCCTGTGTGTACTGACCAGACAGCCCACGTGGGCCAAAATCACCCGAACAGTCCACGGGAAGGGCCGGCGTGCTGAGTCCAAGGACCAGCGTACTGATATGTGTACTGGATAGCCACGGACGTCCTGTGTGTGCTGACGGATATACACGGACACACACGGACAGCCTCAGACAGCCACAGACGTCATGTGTGTGCTGGTGGACACACACGGACACACACGGACGTCCTGTGTGTGCTGACGGACACCCATGAACGTCCGGTGTGTACTGAACAGACAGCCCACGTGGGCCAAAATCACCCGAACAGTCCACGGGAAGGGCGAGCATGCTGAGTCCAAGGACCAGCGTGCTGATATGTGTACTGATGGACAGCCACAGACGTCTTGTGTGTGCTGACGGACACACACGGACTCACACGGACAGGCACTGACGTCCTTTGTGTGCTGGCGGCCACCCATGGATGTCCTGTGTGTACTGAACAGACAGCCCACGTGGGCCAAAATCACCCAAACAGTCCACGGGAAGGGTCAGTGTGCTGAGTCCAAGGACCAACGTGCTTATATATGTACTGATGGACAGCCACGGAC
>NW_022610991.1:0-39097 GCF_000309985.2 Brassica rapa
CCGTCCGTACCAAACTCTCCCAAACTCCCCATGCTCTCCATTCCTCAACTCTACACTTCCTTATCTCTTTATCCCTTCAACCCCTCATCTCTTCTTCTTATACTCAGCTCAATTCACACTCCCCCTCAATCTTAGCTTTGTGAAAGTCTAAGATTGGACAGCCATGAGATCTTCCTCATTAAAAACCTTACCAAGGAAAACCCATTGGGATAAAACCTTGATAAGGGAAAAAGAGTAAAGACCTCACAGCCAAAGGGATCAGCTCCTTCTCTTCCCAAGATCAATGAGGCCCAACCTGATGTGAATGGACTCCATTGTCTTCTTCTTGCCAGCCTTGGTAACACATCTGGCTAACTGATCTTCACTTCTTGTGTAGCATGCAAAGATACTCCTAAGATGATCATCTGCCTCACCTGTGACAATCACTTCAATGTGCTTGGTTCTCTCATGGAACACCGAGTGGAGGGCAATGTGGATGGCAGCTTGGTTATCACAATGCATTGTCATTGGCGTGGCTTGATCAACTCCAAATGCTTCAAGATGCCTTGATCCACACCAGCTCGTTGGTCAGCTTCAGCATAGCTCTATACTCAGCTTCTGCACTTGAGCAAGACACCACCTTCTGCTTCTTACTCTTCCAAGTAACAAATTGCCTCCAATGAATGCAATAGCCTGTGGTTATCTCCTGTCTGCTCTATCACCAGCCCAATCCGCATCATAGTATCCAACCACTTCAGTGCTCCCATTGCAACCCATCCATACTCCTGATCAGGTGAGCCGTTGAGATACATCAAGATCCTCTCCCACCATGCGCCAATGATGTTCCTTAGGCACTTGCATGTGTTGACTCACCTGATTCACAGCAAAGCAAATGTCAGGTCTAGTTATGGTAAGGTAAACAATTTACAACTAGCTTTCTATAGAGTTTAGGATCCTGATAAGGTTTCTGTCTTCAATCTCCCCCTCTCGTGGACTTTGTAGCCATCCTCCATAGGCATCCTGCTGTCTTGCCTCCATAAGCACCTGCACCTTTCAAAAGATCAATGTATACTTCCTTTGGGACATGAACAAACCTTCCTTGGATCTACATATCTCAATTCAAGAAAGTATTTCATTTCTCCCAAGTCTTTAATCTCAAACATGGATTTAAGAACTCCTTGGTTGCTATGATCCTTCCTTATCACTTCCTGTGATAATGATATATCAACATACACAAGGAGTGCAATCATACCTGAGGAAGTAGTGAGAGTGAAGAGGGTGTGGTCTAGTTCAGAACTTCTTGAAGCTCGGCCATTCAGAGTAGTACTCAGCTTGTGTACCAAGCTCTGGTGATTGCTTCAGTCCATAGATAGCTTTCTTCAGTCTCAACACATTCCCTCTCTTCACTAAGTGTTCCAAGCCTGGAGGTGGATGCATATACACTTCATCCTCCAGCTCTCCTTGTAGAAATGCATTCTTCACATCCATTTGCCATAAGCCCCATCCAGGTTCACAGCTAAGCTTAAGACAATCCGGATTGTGTGTAGTTTAGCTACTGGTGCAAACGTCTCAATGTAATCTTCTCCATAAGTTTGAGTAAAGCCTCTTGCAACCAATCTTGACTTCTTCCTCTCCACCCTTTCCATCAGCCTTATACTTGATTGTGAAGATCCATCTACTAGTCACAGCCTTCTTCCCTTTGGTAACTCACTCTCATACCATGTATCATTCTTGATCATAGCTCCTGCCTCAGCTCCAACTGATTCCTTCCATTCTTTATCCATCATTGCCTCTTCATAGCTTCTTGGTATGTAGTTCTCATCCAAGTTTACCATAAAAGCACAATGTTCTTCAGGGTATTGAGCAAAGGAACACACAGCTTGAGAAGGATGCTCCACAGCCTGGGCATTGTAGTACACTCTCGTGCTTACCCTGGAAGCATCTCTCCTAATCTGTGTGCTTCTTCTCAATGCTGGTTCCGGTTGTTCCACTTCCACTTGTGATTCTTCTCCACTTTCTTGTGGTACAGAAGTAGACACTTCAACTGCCTCTTCTTCTCCTAGCTGACTTGCTTCAGCTCCATCTTGCTGTTCACTTACTTCCACATCTTGATCATGTGTACCAGATGCTCCACTACTCTCTTGAGTTGTTTCTGGTTCACTCCTTTCCCCCCCCATGATCAGAAGTGGGAGTTGCTGAACATCCACCATTTGGTGGTTGAGATCCTGGGTTACTGCCAGGTCCTTGCTGATCTTGTCTCACCTTGACTCCAATACTTTCTAAGATGATCCGCAAGGTAGTGGCTCTCTCCGAGGTAAGATCCTTCAAGTCTTCTTTGTTTTGCTCCTCATAATATCCTCTCTCTTCAACAAACTTCACATCCCTTGATACCAGCACCCTTCTTGTGTCTGGATTATAACACTTGTATCCCTTTGAGTTGTAGAGTAGCCAATAAACATTGCCTTAGTACTCCTAGCTTCAAGCTTGTTTCTCAACTCCCCGGGTATCAAAACATAACATAAACACCCAAAGATCCTTATATGTTCTAATGAGGGTTTATGTTTGTTGAGAACCTCAAATGGTGACTGCCCTTTCAGGATCCGTGTGGGAGTCCTGTTGATTAGATAGCAGGCCGTGGCTACTGCATCACTCCAAAACTTCTTAGGTACATTAGCTTGGAACATCATTGATCTTGCAACTTCCATAAGGTGCCTATTCTTCCTCTCAGCCACACCATTCTGTTGTGGAGTGTAGGGACAACTTGTTTGATGAAGAATTCCATACTGAGATAAGTGTTGCTTGAAAGCTTGTCCAATGTATTCTCCTCCATTATCTGACCTGAAAATCTTAATCTTGGCTTGATAATGGTTAGTTACATAGGATTGAAAATTTTTAAATGCATCAAGCACCCTATCTTTAGTTGGAATTAAGGTTAACCAGGTGTATTTAGATTTTTCATCAATGAATGAGACATAATACTTATGATTCTCTCTAGATAAACAAGGAGCAGTCCATACATCAGAGTGAATAAGATCAAAGCAATTCTCATAAACCGTAGAAGAGTTTGGAAATACAGTTCTACAATGCTTGCCTAAAATGCAAGCTTCACAATCATTGTTTTCAAAAGAAACACCTGGCAACATCAGTTTTAAAGCCTTATTATGAGGGTGTCCTAGTCTAGCATGCCACAATGCATTCTTATTTAAACTAGGAACAGAAGCAGTAGTAAAAGAGCAGCTAATGTCAGAAACAGGAGCAAGATCTTCAAGCAAATATAAGTCTCCTTTTGTTACTCCTTTTCCAATCACTTTGCTGCTTTCAATATCCTGAAACTTCACATCGTTAGGATTAAATATGACATTGCATTGCAAGTCAGTTGCACATTTCTTGACAGATAATAAGTTTGAAGTAAAGTCAGGCATATAGAAAGCTTTTGAGTCTTTAGTAAACAGTTTAAGTGTTCCTATTCCTTTAATTGGAACCTTATCACCATTTGCAATCATCACATGACCCTTAGTAGGCACAATGTTCTTAATTAACTTAGTATCACTAATCATGTGATGTGATGCACCTGAATCTACAATAAGAGGTCTAGTTGATTGATTACTAGCAAGGTGAGCAAGTATACTAGATGGCTTATATGCATTGTAGTTATTTGCATTTCTTAGAGACCTAGCTAAACTATCAGTTCTAGTGATGCAATCTAAGTCTCCTACAGCAGCAATCATAAGAATAAGAATAACCATAGATGTTACCGTTATCCTTGAACATCTTGATGAGTGCATCAATGTCAGCCTTCCTTATGAAGTCCTGATCATTGTTGCGGCTGCTAGGAGCTCCCTTGTACGCCACCAGAGACTTGCCATCACTTGTCCCACCTTCTTGAGCCTTGCTAGTACCCACATCACTTGACCCGTCAGACATGTGAGCTCTAGCTTCCCTTTCCTTCATGAACTTTGCCGGTTTGAGGTGTGGGTGGAGTATCCAACCCTGGCTCTTCTTGTGGCCTTGATTATTGCAATGATCACAGCTCCCATTGAACCTCCTATCCTCAAACTTCCCATTCGTAGCTCTGTTAGCTTGTGGAGTCTCTCCTTGCTCAGCTTGTGCGGCTTGGTTAGCTAAAGACGACTCCCCCTTCTTCCCAAACAACCCAATTGACCCTTGCTCTTTCTGAATCCGAGAACACACTTCCTCCAAGTCAGGTAGAGTATCATCTCTCAGCATGTGTTGTATCAGCCCACTGTATGCCGGATTCAGTGTCAAGAGCAGTCCAAAGACCTTGTCCTGCTCACGCCTCTTGATTAGCTCACTGGGATCAACCGTGCTTGGCCTCAACATCTCTAGCTCGGACCAGAGTGACCTGAACCTTCCTAGGTGCTTGGTAAACTCCATGTCTTCTTGAGCCAAGTTGTTGATCTCTTGCTTCACCTCAAAGACTCTACTCAGGTTGGATGTGTTTCCATACACCCTCTTTAAGGTATCCCACAACTCCTTTGCCGTCTCACAGTAGCAGTATGCATCCAGAATCGCCGGCTCTAAGGAAGCATGAAGAACTGACATCACCATCATGTCTTCCTGCTCCCACCTCTCAAATGGATCCTTTGCTGTCTCATCCTTGTCTTCTTCTTGAGCAACCGGCTTTGGGGCCGTTCCAGAGGTAATGTGTCCCCACAAGCCTTTGCTTCCAACTGCGGTCTTCACCATCCGTGACCACACTAGGTAGTTGTTCCCCTTGAACACCACCGCGACCTTCATCTTCATCCCACTATCCATCTTGAAGCAGCTAGACGTAAACAGCTTGCTAAATCTTGGACTGAGAGTAGTAATCACACCAACAAGACCAAAGACACAACCGGAGACGACTTGAAGCTTGAATCTTCAACGCCCAGCTCCTAGCTTTTATCCTTTGTCTTGATACAAACCTCAACAAGAACTCAGATTCTCATGAACCTGGCTCTGATACCATGTTACTTTTAGAGTAATGAAGAGTAATCTGAGTGTTTAAGAGAGATTAGAGAAGAACTGAGTGTAGAGAGTAAGATAAGAGATCGAGACTAAGAGTAAGCCATGGAGGCAAAGATAATCAGAACTGTCTAATCTTATTAATGAGACTGAGTTACAAATATATAGTGTCGAGATTAGGGCTTTACAACACAAGAGGATAAGCTTAAGCATGTGGAGTCAAAGAGGGTGGAGCGCTTCTTTTGAATTGATCCAATGAGGTTCTTCACATGTGTAAGGCATCTAGTATCTTGGATAAGATCCCTTTTGCCTTTCCAGCTGTGCCAGACTGTCACGCCCAGCTTCTTCCTTTCCCTTACGGTCACAACTCATCCTAAGCTTTGGGTAAAGCTTCTTCCCTTCAACCGAGTTACTCGGGTAAGTTTCTTTTACCTTTGGTCGAGTTTGGTCGATACAATGTGTACGGCCGTACGTACGGCCTGTACGGTCCGTCCGTACCAAACTCTCCCAAACTCCCCGTGCTCTCCATTCCTCAACTCTACACTTCCTTATCTCTTTATCCCTTCAACCCCTCATATCTTCTTCTTATACTCAGCTCAATTCACACCTATGAGATTTATTCAACTTCCTGGTGATTCTACACCACTTTTTGTATCCAAATCAAGCTTCTCACAAAGAGATTCATCCAGGTTGATTGGAACGACGAATAAGCTGCCCTATTCCCAAACTGGGAAACTGGAATCACCTGATTTGAAAGTGGGATAACTTCTTTCTTGCCAACTCCTATGAGATTTATTCAACTTCCTGGTGTTTCTCCACCACTTTATGTATCCAAATCAGGCTTCTCACAAAGAGATTCATCCAGGTTTGATTGGAACGACGAAGAAGCTGTGCTATTCCCAAACTGGGAAACTGGAATCACCTGATTTGAAAGTGGGATAACTTCATCTTGCCAACTCCTCTTAGATTTATTCAACTTCCTGGTGATTCTCCACCACTTTATGTATCCAAATCAAGCTTCTCACAAAGTGATTCATCCTGGTTTGATTGGAACGACGAATAAGCTGCCCTATTCCCAAACTGGGAAACTGGAATCACCTGATTTGAAAGTGGGATAACTTCTTCATCCCAACTCCTATGATATTTATTCAATTTCCTGGTGATTCTCCAGCACTTTATGTATCCAAAGTAAAGCTTCTCACAAAGTGATTCATCCAGGTTTGACTGGATTGACAAAGAAGCTGTGCTATTCCCAAACTGGGAAACCGGAATCACCTGATTTGAAAGTGGGATAACTTCTTCATCCCAACTCCTATGAGATTTATTCAACTTCCTGGTGATTCTCCACCACTTTATGTATCCAAATCAAGCTTCTCACAAAGTGATGCATCCTGGTTTGATTGGAACGACGAAGAAGCTGTGCTATTCCCAAACTGGGAAACTGGAATCACCTGATTTGAAAGTGGGATAACTTCTTCATCCCAACTCCTATGAGATTTATTCAACTTCCTGGTGATTCTACACCACTTTATGTATCCAAATCAAGCTTCTCACAGAGTGATTCATCCTGTTTTGATTGGAACGACGAAGAAGCTGTGCTATTCCCAAACTGGGAAACTGGAATAAGCTGATTTGAAAGTGGGATCACTTCTTCTTGCCAACTCCTATGAGATTTATTCAACTTCCTGGTGATTCTCCACCACTTTATGTATCCAAATCAATCTTCTCACAAAGAGATTCATCCAGGTTTGATTGGAACGACGAATAAGCTGTCCTATTCCCAAACTGGGAAACTGGAATCACCTGATTTGAAAGTGGGATAACTTCTTCATCCCAACTCCTATGACATTTATTCAACTTATAACTTTTAGGATTGAGTAGAGTAATCTGAGTGAATAAGAAAGACTAGAAGTGATTTAGAAGAGATTTGAGTATGAAATGAGATTAAGAGTCTAGTATAGAACCATTGAGAGACTAAAAGACTAAGAGAGACTCATAACTTGTTTGATCTTATTAATGAGAGTGTTTACACTTGTATATGAAGCTTAAGACACTAGGGTTTCGATTGCATAAAGGAGAAAGCATGTGAAGTCAAGATACAGCTAAGGGCGCATTTGAATCCTTCCAATGAGAGTCTCCACATGTGTAAGGCATCTTTGAATATGCCTTTACCTTTCCAGCTCTTGCCAGACTGTCAGACGCGTCCTCCTTATCCTCTCAACGTTCGGATCTAGCTCAGCCTTAAGGTAAAGTAACTCTAGCTAGTTTACTCTTTACCTGAGCTGAGTAACTTCTTAACCGCGCATGATGGTACGGCCTGATCGTCCGTACCCTTTGCCATATTCGTACAGTCCGTACAAGATGCTTCCATCTTCCTCTCTAATGCTCTACACTTCCTAAGGTCTCCTCTTCATACCATAAGGCTCTCATCTTAACACTCCCCCTCAAGCTTAGCTTTGTGAAAGTCTAAGCTTGGACAGCCATGAGATCTTCCTCATTAAAAACCTCACTAAGGAAAACCCATTGGGATAAAACCTTAATGAGGGAAAAAGAGTAAAGATCTCACAGCTAAGGGGATCAGCTCCTTCTCTTCCCAAGATCTATGAGTCCCAATCTAATGTGAATGGACTCCATAGTCTTTTGTCTTGCAGCCTTGGTGAACACATCAGCCAACTGATCTTCACTTCTCGTATAGCAAGGTAAGATCACTCCAAGCACAATCATCTGTCTCACCTTGTGGCAATCAACCTCAATGTGCTTGGTTCTCTCATGGAACACCGAGTTGGATGCAATGTGAATGGCAGCTTGATTGTCGCAATGCATTGTCATTGGAGTGGCTTGATCAATCTCCAAGTGCTTCAAGATGCCTTTGATCCATACCAACTCGTTTGTAAGCTTCAGCATGGCTCTATACTCAGCTTCAGCACTTGAGCATGACACCACCTTCTGCTTCTTGCTCTTCCAAGTTACCAAGTTGCCTCCAATGAATGTGCAATAGCCGGTTGTTGATCTCCTGTCAGCTCTATCTCCTGCCCAATCAGCATCACAATAGCCCACCACTTCTGAGCTTCCATTGCACCCCATCCATACTCCTTGATCCGGCGAGCCATTCAGATACATCAACAGCCTCTCCACCATGCGCCAGTGATGTTCCTTGGGAAGCTGCATGTGTTGGCTCACCTGATTCACAGCAAAACATATATCAGGCCTTGTAATGGTAAGGTAAATCAATTTGCCAACAAGTGTTCTATAGAGTTTAGGATCATGAAATGGCTTGCTGTCTTCAATCTCCCCCTCTCTTGGTACTTTGTAGCCATCCTCCATTGGCATCCTTGCTGTCTTGCCTCCATAAGCACCTGCACCTTTCAAAAGATCAAGTGTATACTTCCTTTGGGACATGAACAAACCTTCCTTGGATCTACAAATCTCAATTCCAAGAAAGTATTTCATTTCTCCCAAGTCTTTGATTTCAAACATAGACTTTAGAAACTCCTTGGTTGCTTTGATACCTTCCTTATCACTTCCAGTGATAATGATATCATCCACATACACAAGGAGAGCAACATACCTGAGGGTGTCGTGAGTGTAAAGAGAGTGTGATCCAATTCTGACTTCTTGAAGCCTCGGCCATTCAGAGTTGTGCTCAACTTGTTATACCAAGCTCTTGGTGATTGCTTCAACCCATAAATGGCTTTCTTTAGCCTCAGTACATTCCCTCTCTTCACTAGATGTTCTAGACCTGGTGGAGGATACATATAGACTTCATCCTCAAGCTCTCCTTGTAGAAATGCATTCTTTACATCCATTTGCCACAATCCCCATCCAAGGTTCACAGCCAAGCTTAAAACAATCCTAATGGTGTGTAGCTTGGCTACTGGTGCAAATGTCTCAATGTAATCCTCTCCATATGTCTGAGTGAACCCTCTTGCTACTAGTCTAGTCTTCTTCCTCTCAATCGACCCATCAGCCTTGTACTTGATTGTAAAGATCCATCTACTAGACACAGCCTTCTTCCCTTTTGGTAGTTCACTCTCATACCATGTATCATTCTTTATCATAGCTCCTGCCTCAGCTCCTACTGATTTCTTCCATTCCTTATCTTCCATTGCCTCTTCATAGCTTCTTGGAATGTGATTCTCATCTAAGTTTACCATAAATGCACAATGTGCTTCTGGATATTGAGCAAAAGAACACACGGCCTGAGTAGGATGCTTCACAGCTTGGGCATTGTAGTACACTCTTGTGTTTACCCAACTGGAAGGATCCTTTCTCAGCCTTGTACTCCTTCTCAACACTGGCCCTTCTTGCGCCATCTCTTGTTCTTCTTCTTCTTGTGGTAGCACACTTGTTTCAGATCTTTCATCTCCTAGCTGACTTGCTTCAGCTCCCTCTTCCCTTAGCTGACTCTCTTCAGCTTCTTCTTGTTGAGCATTTGATTCCACAGCTTGATCATGAGAACCAGAACTCTCTTCTCTACTTGTCTCTTCACGGTTTTGAGTTCTTGTTTCATTCCCCCCTTCATGGTCAAGATTGGGAGTCTGATGATCCGGTACTGGAGTGGTGCTTCTCCCACCTTGATTCATGTTGATTCCAAGACCCTCTAGGATGATCCTCAAGGTTTCAGCTCTATCCGAAGTAAGATCTTTCAAATCTTCTTGAATCTGCTCCTCATAGTATCCTTTTTCCTCAACAAACTTCACTTCTCTAGATACTAACACTCTCCTTGTGTTAGGATCATAGCACTTGTATCCTTTCTGACTTGATGAATATCCAATAAACATTGCCTTTGAACTCTTAGCTTCTAGCTTGTTTCTTATCTCTCCAGGCACCATCACAAAACACAAACATCCAAAGATCTTCATATGCTCTAGAGAGGGCTTGTACTGATTCAGTACCTCAAATGGTGATTGCCCTTTAAGAATCAGAGTTGGTGTCCTGTTGATGAGATAACAAGCCGTAGCAACTGCATCACTCCAAAACTTCTTAGGCACGTTGGATTGAAACATCATGGACCTGGCTACTTCCATCAAATGCCTGTTCTTCCTCTCAGCCACACCATTCTGTTGTGGGGTATAGGGACAGCTTGTTTGATGAAGGATTCCATGCTGAGATAAGTGTAACTTGAATGCTTGTCCCGTGTACTCTCCTCCATTATCTGACCTGAAAATCTTTATCTTGGCATTGTAATGGTTAGTCACATAGGATTGAAAGTTTTTAAATGCATCAAGTACCCTATCTTTGGTTGGAATTAAGGTTAACCAGGTGTATTTGGATTTTTCATCAATGAAAGTTACATAATACTTATGGTTTTCTCTAGATAGGCAAGGTGCAGTCCAAACATCAGAATGAATAAGATCAAAACACTTTTCATAAACAGTAGTAGACTTGGTAAAGACAGTTCTACAATGCTTGCCTAAAATGCAAGCTTCACAATCATTATTCTCAAAGGAAACACCTGGCAACATCAGTTTTAAAGCCTTATTATGAGGGTGTCCTAATCTAGCATGCCACAATGCATTTTTACTTAAACTAGAACCGGAAACAGAAGTAAACGAGCAGCTATATCTAGAAACAGGAGTGAGATCTTCAAGTAAATATAGCTCTCCTTTAGTCACTCCCTTTCCAATCATCTTGCTGCTTTTAATATCCTGAAACTTCACATCATTAGGACTGAATATAACATTACAATGTAAATCAGTAGCACATTTCTTAACAGATAATAAGTTTGAAGTAAATTCAGGCATATAAAAAGCTTCAGTTTCCTTATCAAACAGTTTAAGACTTCCTATTCCTCTAATAGGAATCTTATCTCCATTAGCAATCATCACATTTCCATTCATTGGTACAATGTTCTTAATCAAGTTAGTGTCACTTATCATATGATGAGATGCACCTGAATCAATTACTAATGGCTTAATGTCATGAGAACTAGCAATATGCGCAAGGATACTAGATGGTTTGAATGCATGATCATTTCTAGCAAAGTTTGCAATCCTAGATTGATTTACCATTTCTATCAAGCTCTCATGCATCCTATCAGTTCTAGTTAGATTCTTATAGTTCTCTACCACCCTAGCACCAAAAGAATACCCAAAGATGTTACCATTCTCCTTGAGCAACTTCATGAGTGCATCAAGGTCGGATCTCCTTAGATACTCTTGATCATTGTTCCCACGGTTGCTTGGTGCCCCGGTGTAGGCTACAAGAGACTTCCCATCACCTGCCTCACGCCCATCTATCTCCTTTCCTTTGCTTGTACCAGCTCCACCCGTTCCATCTGATGCATTAGCCCTTGCCTCACGGTCCTTCATGAACTTTGCCGGCTTGAGGTGTGGGTGAAGGATCCAGCATTGGCTCTTCTTGTGGCCATGCTTCTTGCAGTGATCACAGTTCCCATTGAACCTCCTCTCCTCAAACTTCCCATGCGCAGCAGCCTTGTTTGCTTGCGGAGCTTCACTCCCCTCCTCTTGAGTTGCTTGGCTTGCAAGGGAAAGGTCTCCTTTCTTTGCAAACAGCCCAATGGAGCCTTGCTCCTTCTGAATCCGCGCACACACATCCTCAAGGTCAGGTAGAGTGTCCTCCCTAAGCAGGTGCTGGATGAGACCGTTGTATGCCGGGTTTAGGGTGAGGAGGAGCCCAAAGACCTTATCTTGCTCTCTCCTCTTGTTAAGCTCATCAACATCCGTTGTGCTCGGCCTGAGCATCTCCATTTCGGACCAGAGACTTCTGAATCTTCCTAGATGCTTAGTGAACTCCATGTCATCTTGTACGAGGTTGTTGATAGCTTGCTTCACTTCAAACACTCGGCTTAGGTTTAAAGTGTTGCCATACACCTTCTTCAAGGTATCCCACAGCTCTTTAGCAGACTCACAGTAGCTGTATGCATCCAGAATAGCCGGCTCAAGGGAAGCATGATGGACAGACATCACCAGCATGTCCTCTTGATGCCACTTCTCTTCTGCCTTGCTTGCGGCTTCATCTTCAGCTTCTCCTTGAGTGATGAGCTTTGGAGCTTCTCCTGGCGTGATGTGCTTCCAAAGCCCCTTGCTTCCCACTGTGGTTCTCACCATCCGAGACCACACCAAGTAGTTGTTTCTCTTGAAACAAACCGCCACCTTCATGTTCATGTTCATCCCACTCTCCATGTTGAATGTAGAACCCTTTAGACTTCAATAACTTTCTCTTGAGGTAACTGTCTTGAGCGAACACTAGCAGCTTCACACTGCTTCAATAACACCTCAAACAACCAATAGAACTCAGAAAGACTACCCAGAACCGCTTAAGAACACAAGAACACCAAACTGTTTCTTCAAAGCTTCAATCTTGAATCTTCAAAGAACCCAACGAAACCAAGTTCTCTACGAACCTGGCTCTGATACCATATCACTTTTAGGATTGAGTAGAGTAATCTGAGTGAATAAGAAAGACTAGAAGTGATTTAGAAGAGATTTGAGTATGAAATGAGATTAAGAGTCTAGTATAGAACCATTGAGAGACTAAAAGACTAAGAGAGACTCATAACTTGCTTGATCTTATTAATGAGAGTGTTTACATTTATATATGAAGCATAAGACACTAGGGTTTCGATTGCATAAAGGAGAAAGCATGTGAAGTCAAGATACAGCTAAGGGCGCATTTGAATCCTTCCAATGAGAGTCTCCACATGTGTAAGGCATCTTTGAATATGCCTTTACCTTTCCAGCTCTTGCCAGACTGTCAGACGCGCTCCTCCTTATCCTCTCAACGTTCGGATCAAGCTCAGCCTTAAGGTAAAGTAACTCTAGCTAGTTTACTCTTTACCTGAGCTGAGTAACTTCTTAACCGCGCATGATGGTACGGCCTGATCGTCGGTACCCTTTGCCCTATCCGTACAGTCCGTACAAGATGCTTCCATCTTCCTCTCTAATGCTTCTACACTTCCTAAGGTCTCCTCTTCATACCATAAGGCTCTCATCTTAACACAACTTCCTGGTGATTCTCCACCACTTTATGTATCCAAATCAAGCTTCTCACAAAGAGATTCATCCTGGTTTGATTGGAACCACGAAGAAGCTGTGCAATTCCCAAACTGGGAAACTGGAATCCCCTGATTTGAAAGTGGGATAACTTCTTCTTGCCAACTCCTATGAGATTTATTCAACTTCCTGGTGTTTCTCCACCACTTTATGTATCCAAATCAAGCTTCTCACAAAGAGATTCATCCAGGTTTGATAGGAACGACGAAGAAGCTGTGCTATTCCCAAACTGGGAAACTGGAATCACCTGATTTGAAAGTGGGATAACTTCTTCTTGCCAACTCCTATGAGATTTATTCAATTTCCTGGTGATTCTCCACCACTTTATGTATCCAAATCAAGCTTCTCACAAATTGATTCATCCTGGTGTGATTGGAACGACGAATAAGCTGCCCTATTCCCAAACTGGGAAACTGGAATCACCTGATTTGAAAGTGGGATAACTTCTTCATCCCAACTCCTATGAGATTTATTCAACTTCCTGGTGATTCTACACCACTTTATGTATCCAAATTAAGCTTCTCACAAAGTGATTCATCCTGGTTTGATTGGAATGACAAATAAGCTGTCCTATTCCCAAACTGGGAAACTGGAATCACCTGATTTAAAAGTGGGATAACTTCTTCATCCCAACTCCTATGAGATTTATTCAACTTCCTGGTGATTCTACACCACTTTATGTATCCAAATCAAGCTTCTCACAAAGTGATTCATCCTGTTTTTATTGGAACGACGAAGAAGCTGTGCTATTCCCAAACTGGGAAACAGGAATAACCTGATTTGAAAGTGGGATCACTTCTTCTTGCCAACTCCTATGTGTTGAGATGAGAGAATAAAGAGATGGAGTCTTGGAGGTTCAGGGATTAGTTAGAGAAGAGAAGTGTTGAGGTTGAGACAGTAACTCCAAAGTTACCACATTAACTTTGGAAAGTTACCACAGTAACTCGAGATGAAGGTAACTGAGGTACTATTGAGAAGTTACCTTGCATCTATGAAGTCTGGAAAGGAGAAACTCGTACAGCAGTGATGATAAGGCAAGAGGATAAGGTGAGAACATAGCTGGAAAGGGGAAACAACTTTACAGCCTGTCCAAGCATGTGAAGCCTCTCAGCCAAGTATTTCAAACCAGTGTGACAGCTAGCTTTGACTACACATGCTTGGAGTCTAATTTCGAAATCCCTTGTATCTCCATTTACATATACATGTAAACCATCTTAGTAATCAATTAATGGAGTTTTAAGTCTCTCTCTCTTAAGTCTCTCTCTTGTTCTTAATCTCCAATCTCTTTAATTCTCAGATTAGACTTAATCACTCTTTAAATCACAAAATCTAATATGGTATCAGAGCCAGGTTGCTTTAAAAGCAGAGAGTGATTTCATTTTTCTAAATGTTCTTGAGTGTTCTTGAGTGTTCTCGAGAGTTCTTGAGATTTTTCAAGAGCTAGATCCTTTAAAAGTCAAGTTTGTGTCTGTTGGTGTTTCTTTTGGAGAGTCAGCTTCAAGGGAGTCCCTTTAGGTGTTTGACAAGGTCAGAAGATGGGTCTAGCGTGTGGTTCAGCAAGGCGTGAAGAGAAGGAAGAGAGAGGGAATGAGTGGGGGTGGTTCTCACAAATGAAAACAACTCTGAAAAGATGTGGAGTTTGGAGAAACCATGAGAAGGAAGAGTTTTTGAAGGGTAAAGCTGCTGAGAAAGATCAGACAGCAAGAGAAACAAGTGGAAGTTGCTTTAGTCTTGAAGAGAGTACACTGCTTGAGAAGATTGAAGATGTTTATGAGAACAAGATCAGTCTTAGGAGAGTGTATGAAGTCAAGGAGGTGATTAGTGGAGTTAAACCAGGAAGAGAAGAGTTCAATAACCATGTGAGGAAGCTACAACATTTGTGGGTTGAACTACAAGGGTTGAGATCCCATGTGGATGGGGATACTACACAAGAGCAAGAGACGGTCTTGAAGCTCTTGGCGAGCATGGAGTCATCATATGGGTGGCTGGTGGAGATGGTTCTAAGAGGGGAACAGCTTCCGGAAATGGAAGAGATCTGTGTGCTTATAAGAAGGGCGTATGAGATAAGGAGAGATGATGAGAGGCTAACCATGAGTAGGAGTGAGAGCTCATGGAAGCCAACTGGGAGTAGGAGTGAGAGCTTCCAGAAGCTAACCATGAGTAGGAGTGAGGGCTCATGGAGGCTAACCGGGAGTAGGAGTGAGGGCTTCCGGAAGAAGAGGAGGTGCAGAATGCTATCCAAAGCTTCTATCAACATAGGAAAGGGTAGAAAGAGAGTTGTGGGAGAGTGTTCTTACTCAGCCTACATGGGAGAATCAGTAGAAGACAGTGGGGTGTTAAAAGAGCAGGAGAAAGGGAGTGGAGCTGATGATCGCATCACCAGGAATGAATGGAGAGGGTTCATGGAACATGTACAAGCCTTAGCAGCAAGCAAGAAGCATGCTATACAATCTGGAGCTTCTAAACCCATTGTGATTGATTCTGGAGCAAGTCATCATATGATCAGTGATAGGAGGCTTATAAGTGAGATCAAGGCTGCAACAGGGAGTGTTATGATAGCTAATGGTGCCATGATCCCAATAGAAGGAGTGGGAAAGCTCAAACTGTTTGAGAAGGACACAGCTGCCTTCTACATGCCTCAGTTCACTTCAAATCTATTATCTGTGAAGAAAGCTACCATTGATCTTGATTGTCAAGTAGTATTCAGACCTGATGAAGTTGAGTTTCAAGATTTGAAGACTGGGAGAGTCATTGGCAGAGGAGACAGCAAGAATCAGCTATACCACCTCGACTTGGCTAAGACCTCTAATCCCTTTGATTCTATTTGCTTGAGTAGTACTGCTTGAGATTTTAGAGAGTAGAATAGGTATTGAGAGATTAAGAGAGATTTGGTAAGAGATTAAGAGAAGTTTAGGAGAGATTGTGAAAGAAATGGAGAGATTATGTATGATCCATGATGAAGAAGAGAGAGAATAGAGAGAGAGTAACATAATCCGCTTAATTCATTAATGAGAGAGTGATTACACTTATATATGAAGCTTAAGACACTAGGGTTTAGATTGCATAAAGGAGAAAGCATGTGAAGTCAAGATACAGCTAAGGGCGCATTTGAATCCTTCCAATGAGAGTCTCCACATGTGTAAGGCATCTTTGAATATGCCTTTACCTTTCCAGCTCTTGCCAGACTGTCAGACGCGCTCCCCCTTATCCTCTCAACGTTCGGATCAAGCTCAGCCTTAAGGTAAAGTAACTTTAGCTAGTTTACTCTTTACCTGAGCTGAGTAACTCCTTAACCGCGCATGATGGTACGGCCTGATCGTCCGTACCCTTTGCCCTATCCGTACAGTCCGTACATGATGCTTCTATCTTCCTCTCTAATGCTTCTACACTTCCTAAGGTCTCCTCTTCATACCATAAGGCTCTCTTCTTAACACTCCCCCTCAAGCTTAGCTTTGTGAAAGTCTAAGCTTGGACAGCCATGAGACCTTCCTCATTAAAAACCTCACTAAGGAAAACCCATTAGGATAAAACCTTAATGAGGGAAAAAGAGTAAAGATCTCACAGCTGAGGGGATCAGCTCCTTCTCTTCCCAAGATCTATGAGTGCCAATCTAATGTGAATGGACTCCATAGTCTTCTGTCTTGCAGCCTTGGTGAACACATCAGCCAACTGATCTTCACTTCTCGTATAGCAAGGTAAGATCACTCCAAGCACAATCATCTGTCTCACTTTGTGGCAATCAACCTCAATGTGCTTGGTTCTCTCATGGAACACCGAGTTGGATGCAATGTGAATGGCAGCTTGATTGTCGCAATGCATTGTCATTGGAGTGGCTTGATCAATCTCCAAGTGCTTCAAGATGCCTTTGATCCATACCAACTCGTTTGTAAGCTTCAGCATGGCTCTATACTCAGCTTCAGCACTTGAGCATGACACCACCTTCTGCTTCTTGCTCTTCCAAGTTACCAAGTTGCCTCCAATGAATGTGCAATAGCCGGTTGTTGATCTCCTGTCAGCTCTATCTCCTGCCCAATCAGCATCGCAATAGCCCACCACTTCTGAGCTTCCATTGCATCCCATCCATACTCCTTGATCCGGCGACCCATTCAGATACATCAACAGCCTCTCCACCATGCGCCAGTGATGTTCCTTGGGAAGCTGCATGTGTTGGCTCACCTGATTCACAGCAAAACATATATCAGGCCTTGTAATGGTAAGGTAAATCAATTTACCAACTAGTTTTCTATAGAGTTTAGGATCCTGGTAAGGTTTGCTGCCTTTCTCCCCCTCTCGTGGGACCTTGTAGCCATCCTCCATAGGCATCCTTGATGTCTTGCCTCCATAAGCACCTGCACCTTTCAAAAGATCAAGTGTATACTTCCTTTGGGACATGAACAACCCTTCCTTGGATCTACATATCTCAATTCCAAGAAAGTATTTCATTTCTCCCAAGTCTTTAATCTCAAACATGGATTTAAGCAACTTCTTGGTTGCTATGATACCTTCCTTGTCACTTCCTGTGATAATGATATCATCAACATACACAAGGAGTGCAATCATACCTGAGGGAGTGTTGAGAGTGAAGAGGGTGTGGTCTAGTTCAGACTTCTTGAAGCCTCGGCCATTCAGAGTTGTGCTCAACTTGTTATACCAAGCTCTTGGTGATTGCTTCAACCCATAAATGGCTTTCTTTAGCCTCAGTACATTCCCTCTCTTCACTAGATGTTCTAGACCTGATGGAGGATACATATATACTTCATCCTCAAGCTCTCCTTGCGGAAACGCATTCTTTACATCCATTTGCCCCAATCCCCATCCAAGGTTCACAGCCAAGCTTAAAATAATCCTAATGGTGTGTAGCTTGGCTATTGGAGCAAATGTCTCAATGTAATCCTCTCCATATGTCTGAGTGAACCCTCTTGCTACTAGTCTAGTCTTCTTCCTCTCAATCGACCCATCAGCCTTGTACTTGATTGTAAAGATCCATCTACTAGACACAGCCTTCTTCCCTTTTGGTAGTTCACTCTCATACCATGTATCATTCTTTATCATAGCTCCTGCCTCAGCTCCTACTGATTCCTTCCATTCCTTATCTTCCATTGCCTCTTCATAGCTTCTTGGAATGTGATTCTCATCTAAGTTTACCATAAATGCACAATGTGCTTCTGGATATTGAGCAAAGGAACACACGACCTGAGTAGGATGCTTCACAGCTTGGGCATTGTAGTACACTCTCGTGTTTACCCAACTGGAAGGATCCTTTCTCAGCCTTGTACTCCTTCTCAACACTGGCCCTTCTTGCGCCATCTCTTGTGCTTCTTCTACTTGTGGAGTCACTGCTTCAGTCTGTTCTTCAGCTTCAGCTCTAGCCTCTCCTTGTCTCTGATCTTCTTCATTCTGACTTTCATTCAGTTCTTCCCTTGCTGATCCTTCTCCACTTTGGACAGGAGAATCAGTTCCTCTGTTTCCTAGCTCACCGGCCTCTTCTAAGCCTTGGTCCTCTAGTTCAGATACTGATTCACTTCCCCCCCCCCTCATGTGCAAAGTGGGATGGTTCTTCTGCTGCAGCTGGAGTAGGTTCTGGACGCCTACTCTGATCCTGGGACACTCCAATTCCGAGCCCCTCTAGAATGTTTCTCAAGCAAGCAGCTCTTTCTGATGGCTGGGATAGATCCTCCAAGTCTTCCCATGTCTGCTCATCATAGTATCCTTTGTCTTCCATGAATCTGACATCCCTTGACACTAGGACTCTCCTAGCTGTAGGATCATAGCATTTGTATCCCTTCTGTGAAGTGGAATACCCAATCATCATAGCCTTGGTGCTTTTTGCTTCTAGTTTGTTTCTCTGCTCGCCTGGTACAAGAACATAACACACGCATCCAAAGGTCCTCAGGTGATCCAAGACTGGCCTGCTCTTGTTAAGTACCTCAAATGGGGATTGATCTGCTAAGATCCTGGTTGGTATCCTGTTGATCAGATAGCACGCAGTCATCACAGCATCACTCCAATACCTCTTGGGAAACCCTTTGTGGAACATCATGGACCGGGACACCTCCATGAGATGTCTGTTCTTCCTTTCAGCAACTCCATTCTGCTGTGGAGTGTATGGGCAGGTAGTCTGGTGAAGAATCCCATGTTGAGCAAGGTGATCACGAAATGCATGCCCAATATACTCCCCACCATTATCTGACCTGAAAAGCTTAATCTTGGCATGATATTGGTTAGTCACATATGCTTGAAAATTTTTAAATGCATCAAGGACCCTATCTTTAGTTTTAATCAATGTTAACCAGGTGTATTTGGATTTTTCATCAATGAATGTGACATAATACTTGTAATCATCCCTAGATAAGCAAGGTGCAGTCCAAACATCAGAGTGAATTAAATCAAAGCAGTTTGCATAAAGAGTAGATGATCTTTGAAAAACAGTCTTACAGTGTTTACCCAAAATACAAGCCTCACAATCATTATTTTTAAACATGACACCTGGTAACATAATGCTTAAAGCCCTAACATGTGGATGGCCTAGCCTAGCATGCCACAGAGCATCAGTACTTAAGGAAGAAACAGAACTAAACGAGAAACAAGAACTAGAAATAGGTGCAAGGTCTTCAATCATGTAAAGATCCCCCTTGGTTGCTCCTTGCCCAATCAACTTACTGCTCTTAATATCCTGAAACTTAACATCATTAGGACTGAAAATAACATTGCATTGAAGATCAGTAGTGCATTTCTTAACAGATAAGAGATTAGAGGTGAACTCAGGCATGTAAAATGCTTTTGAATCCTTATTGAACAAGTTCAGTTTACCAATGCCTCTAATGGGAATCCTATCTCCATTTGCAATCATAACATGACCAAGTGCAGGTTCTATGTCTTTTATCAGATTGTTATCACTAATCATGTGATGAGATGCACCAGAATCAATTATCAATGGTTTATGCAAGCTCCTAGTAGTATTGATTCTAGATGTTTCATTTTCAGCTTTCAGGCTCTTAACTACTCCTAACAATCTATCAGTTATGCTAGTATGAGCAGTAGCAGTACATGAGGTTTTAAAAATGTCTAACAGCTTATCAGAGATGCTAGGTAATGTATGAGCACAGTATGAGTATCCAAGAGTGTTGCCTAGCATTTTACCAGACTCCTTGAGGGCTCGGATGAATGCCTCAAAGTCCGCCTTGATGATCACCTCCTGAGAAGTTAGAGCCCTGCCTTCACTTTCACCCGCCTTGACATTTGGACTAGCCCCTGATAAGCCAGCACCACTTGCTTCAGCAGAAAGGTGAGCCTTAGCTTCTCTATCCTTGTTGAACTTGCTCGGCCTGAGGTGTGGATGTAGAATCCAGCACTGACTCTTCTTATGCCCCTGCCGCTTGCAATGCTCACAGCTTCCCTCATACTTCTCATACTTCCTTCCATCTCCACGGTACGCTGCCTTGTTTGCTTGCGCCTCTTCCGCTTTATGAGCCGTGGACATTCCCTTCTTGCCTCCAAACAACCCAAGAGAGCCTTCCTCCTTCTGAAGTTGTGCGCATACCTCCTCCATGGATGGGAGAGTAGGTGATCTCAGGATATGTTTGATCACATCCTGGTAGCTTTCATCTAGAGTCATCAATAGCCCAAACACCTGATCCTGCTCTCTTCTCTCAATGAGTGATTCCTCATCAGTTGTGTTGGGTCTAAGACTCTCAAGTTCGGACCACAAAGCTCCAAACTTCCCCATGTGCTTGGTGAGATCTTCTCCATCTTGCCTCAAGACGCTGATGGTTTGCTTCAGATCAAACACCCGACTTATGTTGGACTTGTTTCCATACCTCTTATGGAGCATGTCCCAAAGGCGCTTAGGAGTCTCAAAGTGCACGTAAGCTTCAAGTATGGGGAGCTCCAGAGAGGCATGGAGCACAGACAGCACCATCAAATCCTCTTGGACCCATCTCTTTGCTTCAGCTACCGCAAGAGTCTTCCCGTCGCCTTCTTCTTCATCTTCTTTGGCCACTGGCTCCGGACCATCATCTGTGATATGGTTCCACAGCACTAGCCTTCCAATGGTAGTCCTCACCAACTGGGACCACATCAAGTAGTTCGAGAGTCCCTTCAGTGCAACCGGAACCGTCACCAGTTTGCTAAAGTTGGTCGTCTCCATCTCCTCTTCTTTTTCACACAAGAACAAACTCGCAAATGTGAAGAAAGGAAAAAGGATCTCTCAATACCAAAGCCAACCTGGCTCTGATACCATGAGATTTTAGAGAGTAGAATAGGTATTGAGAGATTAAGAGAGATTTGGTAAGAGATTAAGAGAAGTTTAGGAGAGATTGTGAAAGAAATGGAGAGATTATGTATGATCCATGATGAACAAGAGAGAGACTAGAGAGAGAGTAACATAATCCGCTTAATTCATTAATGAGAGAGTGATTACACTTATATATGAAGCTTAAGACACTAGGTTTAGATTGCATAACGGAGAAAGCATGTGAAGTCAAGATACAGCTAAGGGCGCATTTGAATCCTTCCAATGAGAGTCTCCACATGTGTAAGGCATCTTTGAATATGCCTTTACCTTTCCAGCTCTTGCCAGACTGTCAGACGCGCTCCCCCTTATCCTCTCAACGTTCGGATCAAGCTCAGCCTTAAGGTAAAGTAACTTTAGCTAGTTTACTATTTACCTGAGCTGAGTAACTCCTTAACCGCGCATGATGGTACGGCCTGATCGTCCGTACCCTTTGCCCTATCCGTACAGTCCGTACATGATGCTTCTATCTTCCTCTCTAATGCTTCTACACTTCCTAAGGTCTCCTCTTCATACCATAAGGCTCTCTTCTTAACACTGCTGAGAAGATTGATAGTATTACTTGGCATGCTAGATTAGGACATCCTCATGCTCGTGCCATTGAATTGATAATCCCTAATATGTCATTCAATCACTTGAATTGTGAAGCATGCATATTAGGAAAGCATTGTAGGACTGTTTTCCCAACATCTGAGACTACTTATGAGCATTGCTTTGATCTAGTTCACTCGGATGTGTGGACCGCTCCATGCATGTCTAGAGACAGCCATAAATACTTTGTGACATTCATTGATAATAAGTCTAAGTATACATGGCTCACATTGCTCCCATCTAAAGATAGGGTGCTAGAAGCTTTTATGAACTTCCAAGCATATGTATCTAATCAATACAATGCTACTGTGAAGGTACTGAGATCAGACAACGGAGGTGAATACATCAGCAATGCCTTCAAGAGTCATCTAGCCAAGCATGGGATTGTGCATCAGACCAGTTGTCCCTACACACCACAGCAGAATGGTGTAGCTGAGAGGAAGAATAGGCACTTGATGGAGGTTGCTAGGTCGATGATGTTTCATGCAAATGTCCCAAAACGTTTTTGGGGAGATGCTGTACAGACTGCTTGCTATCTCATCAACCGGGTCCCAACCAAGATACTGAAGAATCTGTCTCCATTTGAGGTGCTGAATAAGAGCAAGCCTTTTATTGATCACCTACGAGTATTTGGGTGTGTATGCTATGTCATGACTCCAGGAGAACAGAGAAACAAGCTGGAGGCAAAGAGTACTAAGGCTATGTTTATTGGATACTCTATCACTCAGAAGGGATACAAGTGCTATGATCCTGAAGCAAGGAGAGTGATGGTATCTAGAGAAGTGAAGTTTATTGAATCAAAAGGGTATTATGAAGAAAAGGAGTGGGAAAATCTGAAGGATTTGTCTCAAGCTCCATCTGATAGAGCAACAACACTGAGGGTGCTGTTGGAGAAGCTAGGGATAGGGTTATCCCAGGATCAGGAATCTGGAAGAAGAGAGTCTTCCAATCCGACTAGTGAAGCTGAAAGAACAACTCCTCTTGATCATGAGAGGGGGAATGGAACTGAATCTCATGAGCAAGTGCACAATCAAGAAGATTCAGGCCAGCATAATCAAGAGGTGACACAGGAAGTAGAGAGTGGTGCTCAGTCTAGTGGAGATGGGCAAAGAGAGTCTACTGGCTCAGATGAGAGTGGTACTCAGTCTAGTGGAGATTGGGAAGTAGATCCTGATGGGTCAAATGAGAGTGGTGCTCAATCAAGTGAAGATAGGCAAGAAACACAAGAAGAACAAGTT
Organism: Brassica rapa; assembly: GCF_000309985.2. Classification (NCBI taxonomy): domain Eukaryota; kingdom Viridiplantae; phylum Streptophyta; class Magnoliopsida; order Brassicales; family Brassicaceae; genus Brassica; species Brassica rapa. The sequence goes on from NW_022610991.1 coordinate 23,079, forward strand.
CAGGAGCTAAGGAGGAGCACAAGGGTGAAGAGAGATGCTTCCAACTGGGTAAACACGAGAGTGTACTACAATGCCCAGGCTGTGGAGCATCCTTCTCAAGCTATGTGTTCCTTTGCAGAGTTTTCAGACGAGCATACAGCCTTCACAGTAAGCTTGGATGAGAGCTATATTCCAAGGACATATGAAGAAGCTATGGCTTTAAAGGAGTGGAGAGATTCAGTTGCTGATGAGTCCGGAGCCATGATTAAGAATGAAACATGGTATGAGAGTGAGCTGCCTAAAGGGAAGAAGGCAGTGACTAGTAAATGGGTGTTCACAATCAAGTTTCATCCTGATGGAAGAATAGAGAGGCGCAAGTCTAGGTTGGTGGCAAGAGGATTTACTCAGACATATGGTGAGGACTATGTTGAGACCTTTGCTCCTGTGGCTAAACTTCATACTATCAGGATTGTATTATCTTTAGCTGTGAATCTTGAGTGGGATTTGTGGCAAATGGATGTGAAGAATGCATTCCTTCAAGGAGAGTTGGAAGATGAAGTATACATGCATCCACCACCAGGTCTTGAACATCTAGTAAAGAAGGGTAATGTGTTGAGGTTGAGGAAAGCTATCTATGGTCTCAAGCAGTCTCCAAGGGCGTGGTACAACAAGTTGAGTACTACACTGAATGGGAGAGGGTTCAGAAAATCAGAATTGGATCATACTCTCTTTACCTTAACCACCTCATCTGGTATTGTGGTGTTGCTTGTGTATGTGGATGATATCATCATCACAGGCAGTGATAAGGAAGGCATCAAGGCTACAAAGGAGTATCTCAAGGCAAGCTTTGAGATTAAAGACTTGGGGGAAATGAAGTATTTTCTTGGGATTGAGATATGCAGATCAAAGGAAGGATTGTTTATGTCCCAAAGGAAGTATGTGATTGATCTCTTGAAGGGAGCAGATGCTTATGGAGGAAAGACAGCCAAGATGCCAATGGAGGATGGTTACAAGGTTCCACGTGAGGGGGAGATTGAGGATAGCAATCCGTTCCATGATCCTAAGCTATATAGGAAGCTAGTGGGGAAGTTGATTTATCTTACCATTACTAGACCTGATGTGTGTTTTGCGGTGAATCAAGTCAGTCAACACATGCAAGTTCCTAAAGAGCACCATTGGCGGATGGTGGAAAGGATCTTGATGTATCTGAATGGAACTACTGGTCTTGGAGTATGGATGGGATGTAACAAGAGTACTGAGGTTGTAGGCTACTGTGATGCAGATTGGGCTAGAGACCGAGCGGACAGAAGATCAACCACAGGCTATTGTACATTCATTGGTGGTAACTTGGTCACTTGGAAGAGTAAGAAGCAGAAGGTAGTGTCTTGTTCCAGTGCTGAGGCCGAGTATAGAGCAATGCTGAAGCTTACAAATGAGCTAGTGTGGATAAAATGGATTTTGAAGCATCTGGAGATTATTCAAGCAACGCCAATGACAATGCATTGTGATAATCAAGCAGCTATCCACATTGCATCTAATTCTGTGTTCCAAGAGAGAATAAAGCACATTGAGGTTGATTGTCACAAGGTGAGGCAGATGATGATTCTTGGGGTGATTCTACCTTGTTATACTCGAAGTGAGGATCAGTTAGCAGATGTGTTCACAAAGGCAGCAAGGCAAAAGACAATGGAGTCCATACACATCAGGTTAGGACTCATTGATCTCTCACCTAAGGGCTAGTCTATACACTCTCCTGATCATGTGATCTCTACTCTTTTTCCTCATTAAGGTTTTGTCCCAATGGGTTTTCTTTAATGAGGTTTTAATGAGGGAGATCTCATGGTCATTCCAAGCTTGACTTGTTCCACATGGTCAAGCTTGAGGGGGAGTGTTGAGATGAGAGAATAAAGAGATGGAGTCTTGGAGGTTCAGGGATTAGTTAGAGAAGAGAAGTGTTGAGGATGAGACAGTAACTCCAAAGTTACCACAGTAACTTTGGAAAGTTACCACAGTAACTCGAGATGAAGGTAACTGAGGTACTATTGAGAAGTTACCTTGCATCTATGAAGTCTGGAAAGGAGAAACTCGTACAGCAGTGATGATAAGGCAAGAGGATAAGGTGAGAACATAGCTGGAAAGGGGAAACAACTTTACAGCCTGTCCAAGCATGTGAAGCCTCTCAGCCAAGTATTTCAAACCAGTGTGACAGCTAGCTTTGACTACACATGCTTGGAGTCTAATTTCGAAATCCCTTGTATCTCCATTTACATATACATGTAAACCATCTTAGTAATCAATTAATGGAGTTTTAAGTCTCTCTCTCTTAAGTCTCTCTCTTGTTCTTAATCTCCAATCTCTTTAATTCTCAGATTAGACTTAATCACTCTTTAAATCACAAAATCTAATACTATGATATTTATTCAACTTCCTGGTGATTCTCCACCAGTTTATATATCCAAATCAAGCTTCTCACAAAGAGATTCATCTTGGTTTGATTGGAACAACGAAGAAGCTGTCCTATTCCCAAACTGGGAAACTGGAATCACTTGATTTGAAAGTGGGATAACTTCTTCATCCAAGCTGCTATGAGATTTATTCAACTTCCTGGTGATTCTCCAGCACTTTATGTATCCAAAGTAAAGCTTCTCACAAAGTGATTCATCCAGGTTTGACTGGAACGACAAAGAAGCTGTGATATTCCCAAACTGGGAAACCGGAATCACCTGATTTGAAAGTGGGATAACTTCTTCATCCCAACTCCTATGAGATTTATTCAACTTCCTGGTGATTCTCCACCACTTTATGTATCCAAATCAAGCTTCTCACAAAGTGATTCATCCTGGTTTGATTGGAACGACGAAGAAGCTGTGCTATTCCCAAACTGGGAAACTGGAATCACCTGATTTGAAAGTGGGATAACTTCTTCATCCCAACTCCTATGAGATTTATTCAACTTCCTGGTGATTCTACACCACTTTATGTATCCAAATCAAGCTTCTCACAAAGTGATTCATCCTGTTTTGATTGGAACGACGAAGAAGCTGTGCTATTCCCAAACTGGGAAACTGGAATAACCTGATTTGAAAGTGGGATCACTTCTTCTTGCCAACTCCTATGAGATTTATTCAACTTCCTGGTGATTCTCCACCACTTTATGTATCCAAATCAATCTTCTCACAAAGAGATTCATCCAGGTTTGATTGGAACGACGAATAAGCTGTCCTATTCCCAAACTGGGAAACTGGAATCACCTGATTTGAAAGTGGGATAACTTCTTCATCCCAACTCCTATGACATTTATTCAACTTCCTGGTGATTCTCCACCACTTTATGTATCCAAATCAAGCTTCTCACAAAGAGATTCATCCTGGTTTGATTGGAACGACGAAGAAGCTGTGCTATTCCCAAACTGGGAAACTGGAATCCCCTGATTTGAAAGTTGGATAACTTCTTCTTGCCAACTCCTATGAGATTTATTCAACTTCCTGGTGTTTCTCCACCACTTTATGTATCCAAATCAAGCTTCTCACAAAGAGATTCATCCAGGTTTGATTGGAACGACGAAGAAGCTGTTAAGATGAGTTCAGTATATGAGAAGAGATGACTTGAGGAGCTAAGGAAATGGAGTTAGGAGAGGATTGGGCAAGGCCGTACAGAAGCCGTACTAGGCCGTACAGATTGGGCAAGGTAACTTGACCTCGGTGAACCAAAGTTACTTAGGTAACTTTGTGTGTTGAGAAGAAGCCTTGCTTATCCTTATCTGATCAGACTGTTGCAAAAGGAAGAAGGGAGCGCACATGACAGCCTGTCCGCGGTTGGCATAAAGCAAAAGGAACCTTATCCTTAAGGAGGAAGCTTATTGGATCATTTGATTTAAAGCAAAAGCTTATCCCTTGTAATAGTGTAGTTTCCTAAACCCTAGTCTCTAATGTCGCCTCTCTATATATTGTAAACTCATGTCATTAATCAAAGTAAGCAAGTTATGAGTCTCTCTTAGTCTTTTAGTCTCTCAATGGTTCTATACTAAACTCTTAATCTCATTTCATACTCAAATCTCTTCTAAATCACTTCTAGTCTTTCTTATTCACTCAGATTACTCTACTGAATCCTAAAAGTGATATGGTATCAGAGCCAGGTTCATAGAGAACTTGGTTTCGTTGGGTTCTTTGAAGATTCAAGATTGAAGCTTTGAAGAAACAGTTTGGTGTTCTTGTGTTCTTAAGCGGTTCTGGGTAGTCTTTCTGAGTTCTATTGGTTGTTTGAGGTGTTATTGAAGCTGTGTGAAGCTGCTAGTGTTCGCTCAAGACAGTTACCTCAAGAGAAAGTTATTGAAGTCTAAAGGGTTCTACATTCAACATGGAGAGTGGGACATGAACATGAAGGTGGCGGTTTGTTTCAAGGGAAACAACTACTTGGTGTGGTCTCGGATGGTGAGAACCACAGTGGGAAGCAAGGGGCTTTGGAAGCACATCACGCCAGGAGAAGCTCCAAAGCTCATCACTCAAGGAGAAGCTGAAGATGAAGCCGCAAGCAAGGCAGAAGAGAAGTGGCATCAAGAGGACATGCTGGTGATATCTGTCCTTCATGCTTCCCTTGAGCCGGCTATTCTGGATGCATACAGCTACTGTGAGTCTGCTAAAGAGCTGTGGGATACCTTGAAGAAGGTGTATGGCAACACTTCAAACCTAAGCTGAGTGTTTGAAGTGAAGCAAGCTATTGTTGGGGTCAAAAACGGTTACGACAGAATTACCACCCGAAAATCCTCGGAGATCGTATTTCCGAAAGAGTTAGTAAAAGAAGGGATGTAATTCTCGTAAAAATAACTTATACGAGGTTTTTACGAAGAAGTATCCTTTGGGATTCAAACCGAACGATTGTCCCGCTCGGTCGCTACGTAGCGACCGAGCGCTCGTCCCGCTCGGTCGCTACGTAGCGACCGAGCTCGAGCCAAAGCTCGGTCGCTACGTAGCGACCGAGCGATCGTCCCGCTCGGTTGCTACGTAGCGACCGAGCTCAGCCAAGCTCGGTCGCTGCGTAGCGACCGAGCGATCGTCCCGCTCGGTCGCTACGTAGCGACCGAGCTCGAGCCAAAGCTCGGTCGCTACGTAACAACCGAGCGATCGTCCCGCTCGGTCGCTACGTAGCGACCGAGCTCGTGCCAAAGCTCGGTCGCTACGAAGCGACCGGGCACTCGTTTCGCTTGGTCGCTACATAGCGACCGGGCTGGAGCCAAAGTTCGGTCGCTGTGTAGCGATTGAACCTTTCCGAACATCGATACGACACCAGTCCTTGCATTCTCGTCAAACCTTCGAATGCTATCTACCGAAGACCGTAGCAAGCTCAGTCCATGTTTCCCGCTATCCTAATTCATCGATCAAACTTCGCGGATTAGAAACCGCGGAAATCTCGTAGTAAACGTGTCGAGTCGGAAGACGGCCCAAAAGGACCTAAAACACGACTCGAGGCCCATCCTACAATTTTTCCTAACCAAAAGCCCGTGAACCACAGCATGGTTCACGCTTGGCCCACGAGGAAGGATAAATGTCAAGTTTCCGCGGATAAATACGGAAGTTTTGAAGATAATTGTGAAGATCGGGAAAAATGGAATATCTCCATTTTTATGCTATGACGGCTTAAGGGCAGAAGAGTAAAAGCGTAAACCGACCTTGGAGCTAGTATATAAGGAGTCCTAGGCGAGGAGCAGAAGAAGGGACTTTTTCAGAGCAAACTTAGAACTTAGAGCGATTTAGGCAATTTTCCGTTTTTGTTATTTCGAGCTGCGACTCAATTAGGTTTAGCCGTCTTAGGGTTGCTAGAACTAGGAATCTCGCCGACAGCTCTCGAGCCCAGGCTTATACCTTGTTGTAACGCTCATACGCAGATTCGGAATAAGATCTACTTTGCTCTCTTTTTCGATTTCTTATTTTTATCGTTGTCATTCCCGTGTTCTGATTGCTTGACGTGTGGTAATTAACAGATATCCGGGTCCTCTGGGAAGTTAGGGTTTTCCTAGTTTCCTTATTTAAACGGAAATCGACAGTGCGAATTTCGGTTCCCACAGTTTGGCGCTAGAAGGAGGGGGCCTTACGGATCAATCTAACCCGCAAAAGCCACACACAGTCAGACATGTCAACCAACGACGCGGATAACGTGCAAACTCCCCTTAACGGAGGCAGCGGCACCGATCTCCACACTCCGGTAGCGGACGTATCTGCGGCCAACGCGCAAGCCAACGCCGCAACGCTCGAGGAGTTTAAAAAGATGTTCGCCACCTATGAAAAAAGGTCGGAAGAACAGGATAAGCTCGTGAATACCTTGACCAAACAGGTTGAAACCTTAACGGCAAGGACCCAAGCTATCCGTCCCCGCGGAACCACCAAAATCCGCGGGAAGAGGCTCGACTTCGCCACCCCACTCGATAGAGCAGGAGTCGTGCGGGAACGACCTTCCGGACAAAACCCCAGCGAGAAATCTCCCATCGAAAAGGGGAACTCTGAAAGTCTTCCGCTCCCTGCAAAGGACTAGGAGGATAACGAAGCCGAACACATTGACCTGGATCCTAGCGATGTCTCCAACGACACCGACGAGGATGTCGACAGACATCCAAGAAGGACCAGAAGCCGATCCGCTCGGGAAGGCTCCCCGTTCGAAAAACCAATGACGGAAGAAGAAGAAGTCGCCTATTGGAACGAACAAGAGGAGCTGGCCGAAAGGCAAACCGAGCTCACTCGCAGTAAGCGCCGACAGGCTCGGAAATCCACTGACGAGACATCGGATATCCGCGATCTTCGCGACGACATCACTAAGACTGCGGCAGAAGTGAGAGCCGTAAAGTCTCAAATCCATCATGCTACTAGTGCTGCCCCCGAGATCGATCGACTGCTGGAAGGAGCTCGAAAGACCCCCTTTACCAGTCGCATTTCGGACATGAGGGTGTCCGATCCGGGAAAGATCAAAGTACCGAAGTACGATGGTACGGCCGATCCGAAAGCGCACCTTCAGGCTTTCCACATCGCGATGGGAAGAGCAAGACTGAAGGACGGCGAAAAGGATGCCGGCTATTGTCGCCTGTTCGTCGAAAATCTTGAAGGAGCAGCGCTCGAATGGTTCGCACGCCTTTGTCGCAACACCATCGGGAGTTTTCGACAGCTCGCATCGGAATTCCTCAAACAGTACTCTGTATTCATAGACAGGGAAACCTCCGATGTTGACCTCTGGAGTCTCTCCCAGAGGGAAGACGAACCCCTCCGCGAGTTTATCAGTCGGTTCAAGCTGATAATGTCCAGGGTCAGCGGGATAAGCGACAAAGTGGCCATCGACGCGCTGAGAAAGACGCTCTGGTACAAGTCGAAATTCAGAAAATGGATAACTCTCGACAAACCGCGAATGATCCAGGACGCCCTCCACAAAGCAACGGACTACATCATAGTCGAGGAAGAAACTAAAGTCTTATCGCAAAAACATAAGCCGGCAAGACCATCCTCGAAAGACGCAGATCCGAAGGGGAAAAAGAAGAACTCTCGTAACGACAAGTACGTCCATCACGAGGGGGAAGATCTCCAAGGAGCGCATAACTATGCGATCAATTTGGATCAAGGCCGGACCACGGGCAACACATGGACTCGCAATCAAGGGTATGACGAGAACACCTTCTGCGAGTTCCACCAATCCCGAGGACACTCCACGACTAATTGCAAAGTCTTAGGAGCAAGCCTGGCCGCGAAGCTACTCGCTGGAGAGCTTTCGGAAGTAACTAGCGTCAAGGATCTCATCCTCGATTCTGATCGGCCTCCAAAGACGGACAGAAATCCGCCCGCTGAAAAATCCCCTCAACGAAACCAACCTGGGGATAAACGCGGTAGGAGGCCGGATGACAAAGGGAACGATAACAATCGTCGCAGAGTCAATATGATCATCGGAGGATCTCAATACTGCGGCGATACCGTGTAGGCCATCAAGGCTTACCAACGGAAGGCAGAATCAAGCGCAAATTGGCCTACATGGTCTCCTCCTCGAGACGGCCAAAGTTGCTCGATCACCTTCACAGAGGAAGAAGCCGGCGGTATCGACCAACCTCACTGCGACCCGCTCGTCATAGATCTCGTCATACGAGATTTAGAAGTCGGAAGGGTACTCGTCGATACGGGAAGCACGGTCAACGTAATCTTCCGCGACACTCTCAAGCGGATGAGTATCGAACTCGGAGAGGTAATTCCGACGCCAAAACCACTCACGGGTTTTTCAGGCGAAGTGTCGATGACTCTCGGATCAATCCAATTGCCAGTCATGGCCAAGGAGATCACAAAATCGTCGAATTCGCGGTAGTCGACCATCCCGCTATCTACAACGTGATCATGGGAACCCATGGCTCAACGCCATGCAGGCAGTTCCGTCAACTTACCACCTGGGTCTCAAGTTCCCAACGCCGAGCGGAGTCGCGGCCATCTGGGGATGCCAAAAACAGTCGCGACTATGCTTCCTCGCGGAGCATAAGTTAAGGCAAATCACGGCTTCTGCAAACGGCAAACGCGCGAAGATAGATCGATCTTCGGCCAAAAGCGCCCCGCCGAGGACGAAGTAAAATCGTATGTCAACGCAAACGCATCGGACGTCGAAGCTCGACATAAATCCGAAGCCCACGCGACAACTCAACCGGAACATCCGGAAAATAGCGTCGACCCAGCCACGATCGACACGGTCAAGGCGGACATCGCGACATCAACCGCCTAGTAAGAACACTCGCGGCATGAAACAGAACTACGAGATGGCTTGATCCTCGAAAGGGGTACGTAGGCAGCTTATCAAAAGACGAGTTCAGCTATCCCCCTCTTTAAAAAGGGGGGGGGGGAGCGGGTGCGTATACTCGTATACTCCCACAATCGCCATTATTGTAATCGAGTTTTTAGAAACATCAAAAATTTTACAATATACACTGTCTTTTTATCAAAAACGCTTACGCTTCAGTTTACGCTCGTTTGCGGCCTCATCCGGCCCAAAAATCGTAAAGATTATCATCTTTCAAACACGCAAAAATACACGTATAATCCTCGAAATAACTGCGAGACGTCGCAAAAAGTTAAAATTCGAGGACAATGCTAACAAATTGTCTGAACGCGACCACCAAAAACCTTACACCCCGTTCGTCGATTGGCCCCGACGAACACGCCAGCCGTCTTAAACAAACGCAATCCGATCACTCTTTTGATCTTTAAAAACGTCCAGCACAAGGACAAAAGCGCGCTACAACAAAAATCCGAAATTTTGGTTAAGCACTTCCAGGTGATTCTGAGAAGATGCTCGATTCGTACCATACAAGTCATATAAGCCGAGAACATATCGCGGACTTTAAACCGGTGCGAGTCAGGAAGAAATCGCAACAGGAAAAACGATAGCCGGCTAGTCACCGCACAAACCTTAACCGAAAGTAAACCTAGGTCTTGCCCTAAACCCAACGCTCTGGTCTCAAACATCTCAAGGCATGATATCTAAAAGATACGAGATCATAAACCATGCCTCTCCGTTCGTATCTCAATGTTCTCGAAAATCGTAAAGATAGATAAATTTTTACGAAAATCACGAACGAACCAACAGATTGAACGTCTAATTAGAACTACATACGAGACGACAACTCGTATTTACTTCAACCCTACTCAGGAAAACTCGAAACATTTATCATATAAATAAACCGCGTAAAGCGGCAAGGGATTCAAAGCCACCAACGGCCAGTCCCGGAAATACAAATACGGCCATCTAGGCCTAGACGAAATCTAAATTCAAAGGGCCACACTTGGCCGAAAACAAGGATAACTGATCCATCCCTCATAATCCAAAGTCAAAGTCCCCGGACAACGAAGCACCAAACGCATCCGCGGGACGATCCACTTCCTCGCCACCATCGTGAAAATCGATCGGAACCTCCTCGGTATCAGGGGAAACCGGGATAGAATCCCAGAACCCTTGAATCCTCTCGTCGATCGGAGAGATAAGCGCCTCAGCGTGGGCACGGTCACTCATCCCACTCTTCATCAAGCTCATTTCCTCTTCAAACACATAGTCATCGGCTCGCGTCCTCCAAAGACTTCCGACCGAACCACGGCACTCGCGAAAGTCACCCACCGAGGTAAAGGCATTCTTGAGGTTCTCGTACTCGACCTGGAATTGCGATGCACGAATCTTCATCACCTCGACGATTTCTCTTTTGCCTCTCCTCTCCGCTTTACGAACAGCCCGCGCATGATCACGAGTAAGTTGCGCCTCTCGCTCCAGCATCTCGCCTTGCACGCGAGCGAGATCCCGCTCCGCTTTCTCCGCCTTGAAGCGGTAAACCATGGCTTCTCTATGGCCCGCCTCAATGGCCGAGCCCAGCAAGCTCAGGCCCTGCAAAAACGATTGGCATGATATGAATATATACATGGGACAATCACCAAAAAATTCTCAACAAAAAAAAAAAAAAAAAAAAACTAACCCCATTGATGATGCGAGAACCTTCCGCAACAACTCTCGGCCTCGCCGATTCTTTCGTAGGAGGAGGAGCATCGAAACCCGATGGCCGCCCAGCAAAGAAATCATCGAAATCCGGAATAGGGGCCTCGCTCGAACCGCATCCGTCGCCGTAAGCAAGGTTCGGATCCCATCCTGAAAGCATAGAGTCGTCCATCGAAAACTCTATGTCGCCAAGATCGACATCTTTTCCCTTCCAAGAGCTCGACTCCGGCGCGGCTGTCGGAGCTTCGACGGGATTCTGGTCGTCGGGTTCGGAGTCACTTCCCGTATCCGCATCCAAAGCAGGACCGGGTTGCACAAATCTCAGTGCCTTCCAAACCTTTCTCGGCGTGAAAGAAGTCCAGAAGAAGGGACCATTCCTGAGAAGATCCCTCACCGCAATAATGTCCTCAGGGAACGGAGCAAGAGGATTGATGAAGGGACGATTGTTCGGTAACCTCCAGAACAGTGGAATGCAACTCTCTTCGACGGACGCAGCGTCCAAACGAACAAAGAAAAAGAACTTCTTCCACGAGTTGAAGTTCGAAATGAACTTCTTAACCACTGCATAAATTTCCGAGGGACAAACCTATGCTTATCCGTATCCGTGACAAGTTGAAGCCTCAAAAGCGCTTCATAATGATCAACGGAAAGGGAAAGGCCATGCTCATAGCTTAGGATCAAGATCCCAATAAGGTGCTGAATCGCAAGGGGTGTCAACTGACTTATCGCAACTTCGAAGCGGTCCAACACTCGGACAAGAATTTCGGGTATGGGGAACCAGAGGCGACAACGCACTATGAACGCCTCATAACAAGTAAAGTAACCCTCCGGGGGGTTGTTAGCACATTCCCCGCGGCAGGGAACCCGGAACTCCACAGCATCCGGGATGTGGTAGAACGACCGCATCATCGCGAGAAGCTCGTCACTAGTCCTGCTTGCATCCTCTTCCTCGACTCCACGATGGACCAGGACCGGGAATGGCTTCTCCTTGGGAGGGGTCAACGAGCCGTAATGAGCAACCCACCATGCCTCGTTCTCGGCAGGATGCACCGAGTGAGGAACGAACTCCATCTTCGGAACGACGAGCTCTTCGTAAGGACTCGCGGACGAAGACCCTTTTTTCGCAATCTTTTTCTTGCTCGACATCTTTACACTTCTCTTAAGAGAATAGAGGAAAAGGGTGGAGAGAAAGATAGAAAGTTTTTTGAAAGATCTTAGAGAAAAACAAGAAAGTGAAAAAATAATGGAACAAGTTACCTCTCTTCTTATAAGACATGAGGATTTACTATTCAAGCTCGGACTTTCGGATATTAATTCCATCCATCACGCCTAACTTGCCAAACATGCCTAACCGCACGCTAGGATCCCCCGATGCATAATCCTAACGGCTGGGGGGGGGGTAACTTTTGGGGACAAAAACGGTTTACGACGGAATTACCACCCGAAAATCCTCGGAGATCGTATTTCCGAAAGAGTTAGTAAAAGAAGGGATGTAATTCTCGTAAAAAAATTATACGAGGTTTTTATGAAGAAGTATCCTTTGGATTCAAACCGACGATCGTCCGCCGCTCGGTCGCTACGTAGCGACCGAGCTCGAGCCAAAGCTCGGTCGCTACGTAGCGACCGAGCTCAGCCAAGCTCGGTCGCTACGTAGCGATTGTCCCGCTCGGTCGCTACGTAGCGACCGAGCGATCGTCCCGCTCGGTCGCTACGTAGCGACCGAGCTCAGCCAAGCTCAGTTGCTACGTAGCGACCGAGCGATCGTCCCACTCGGTCGCTACGTAGCGACGGGCACTCGTTTCGCTCCGGTCCTACATAGCGACCGGGCTCGAGCCAAAGTTCGGTCGCTTGTAGCGATTGAACCTTTCCGAACATCGATACGACACCAGTCCTTGCATTCTCGTCAAACCTTCGAATGCTATCTCCCGAAGACCGTAGCAAGCTCAGTCCATGTTTCCCGCTATTCTAATTCATCGATCAAACTTCGCGGAATTAGAAACCGCGGAAAACTCGTAGTAAACGTGTCAAGTCGGAAAGACGGCCCAAAGGGACCTAAAACACGACTCGAGGCCCATCCTACGATTTTTCCTAACCAAAAGCCCGTGAACCACAGCATGGTTCACGCTTGGCCCACGAGGAAGGATAAATGTCAAGTTTCCGTGGATAAATACGGAAGTTTTAAAGATAATTGTGAAGATCGGGAAAAATGGAATATCTCCATTTTTATGCTATGACGGCTTAAGGGCAGAAGAGTAAAAGCGTAAACCGACCTTGGAGCTAGTATATAAGGAGTCCTAGGCGAGGAGCAGAAGAAGGGACTTTTTCAGAGCAAACTTAGAACTTAGAGCGATTTAGGTAATTTTTCGTTTTTGTTATTTCGAGCTGCGACTCAATTAGGTTTAGCCGTCTTAGGGTTGCTAGAACTAGGAATCTCGCCGACAGCTCTCGAGCCCAGGCTTATACCTTGTTGTAACGCTCATACGCAGATTCGGAATAAGATCTACTTTGCTCTCTTTTTCGATTTCTTATTTTTATCGTTGTCATTCTCGTGTTCTGATTGCTTGACGTGAGGTAATTAACAGATATCCGGGTCCTCTGGGAAGTTAGGGTTTTCCTAGTTTCCTTATTTAAACGGAAATCGACAGTGCGAATTTCGGTTCCCACAGCTATCAACAACCTCGTACAAGAAGACATGGAGTTCACTAAGCATCTAGGAAGATTCAGAAGTCTCTGGTCCGAAATGGAGATGCTCAGGCCGAGCACAACGGATGCTGATGAGCTTAAGAAGAGGAGAGAGCAAGATAAGGTCTTTGGGCTCCTCCTCACCCTAAACCCGGCATACAACGGTCTCATCCAACCTGCTTAGGGAGGACACTCTACCTGACCTGTCTTGGATGTGGTGCGCGGTTCAGAAGAGCAAGGCTCCATTGGGCTTTTTGCAAAGAAAGGAGACCTTTCCCTTGCAAGCCAGAAGCAACTCAGAGGAGTGTGCAAACAAGGCGCCTGCGCATGGAAGTTTGAGGAGAGGAGGATCAATGGGAACTGTGATCACTGCAAGAAGCATGGCCACAAGAAGAGCAATGCTGGATCCTTCACCCACCTCAAGCCGGCAAAGTTCATGAAGGACGTGAGGCAAGGCTAAGCATCAGATGCAACGGGTGGAGCTGGTACAAGCAAAGGAAAGGAGATAGTGGGCGTGAGGCAGGTGATGAGTGTCTTGTAGCCTACACCGGGGCACCAAGCAACGGTGGGAACAATGATCAAGAGTATCTAAGGAGATCCGACCTTGATGCACTCATGAAGTTGCTCAAGGAGAATGGTAACATCTTTGGGTATTCTTTTTGGTGCTAGGGTGGTAGAGAACTATAAGAATCTAACTAGAACTGATAGGATGCATGAGAGCTTGATAGAAATGGTAAATCAATCTAGGATTGCAAACTTTGCTAGAAATGATCATGCATTCAAACCATCTAGTATTCTTGCGCATATTGCTAGTTCTCATGACATTAAGCCATTAGTAATTGATTCAGGTGCATCTCATCATATGATAAGTGACACTAACTTGATTAAGAACATTGTACCAATGAATGGAAATGTGATGATTGCTAATTGGAGATAAGATTCCTATTAGAGGAATAGGAAGTCTTAAACTGTTTGATAAGGAACTGAATCTTTTATATGCCTGAATTTACTTCAAACTTATTATCTGTTTAAGAAATGTGCTACTGATTTACATTGTAAATGTTATATTCAGTCCTAATGATGTGAAGTTTCAGGATATTAAAAGCAGCAAGATGATTGGAAAGGGAGTGACTATAAGGAGAGCTATATTTACTTGAAGATCTCACTCCTGTTTCTAGATATAGCTGCTCGTTTACTTCTGTTTCTTTGTTCTAGTTTTAGTTAGTAAATGCATTGTGGCATGCTATTAGGACACCCTCATAATAAGCTTTAAAACTGATGTTGCCAGGTGTTTCCTTTGAGATAATGATTGTGAAGCTTGCATTTTAGGCAAGCATTGTAGAACTGTCTTTTACAAGTCTACTACTGTTTATGAAAAGTGTTTTGATCTTATTCATTCTGATGATTGGACTGCACCTTGCCTATCTAGAGAAACCATAAGTATTATGTAACTTTCATTGATGAAAAATCCAATACACCTGGTTAACCTTAATTCCAACCAAAAGATAGGGTACTTGATGCATTTAAAAACTTTCAATCCTATGTGGACTAACCATTACAATGCCAAGATAAAGATTTTCAGGTCAGATAATGGAGGAGAGTACACGGGACAAGCATTCAAGTTACACTTATCTCAGCATGGAATCCTTCATCAAACAAGCTGTCCCTATACCCCACAACAGAATGGTGTGCTGAGAGGGAGAACAGGCATTTGATGGAAGTAGCAGGTCCATGATGTTTTAATCCCGTGCCTAAGAAGTTTTGGAGTGATGCAGTTGCTACGGCTTGTTATCTCATCACAGGACACCAACTCTGATTCTTAAAGGGCAATCACCCCATTTGAGGTACTGAATCAGTACAAGCCCTCTCTAGAGCATATGAAGATCTTTGGTGTTTGTGTTTTGTGATGGTGCCTGGAGAGATAAGAAACAAGCTTAGAAGCTAAGAGTTCAAAGGCAATGTTTATTGGATATCATCAATGTCAGAAAGGATACAGTGCTATGATCCTAACACAAGGGAGTGTTAGTATCTAGAGAAGTGAAGTTTGTTGAGGAAAAGGATACTATGAGGAGCAGATTCAAGAAGATTTGAGATTCTTACTTCGGATAGAGCTGAAACCTTGAGGATCATCCTAGAGGGTCTTGGAATTCATGAATCAAGGTGGGAGAAGCACCACTCCAGTACCGGATCATCAGACTCCCAATCTGGACCATGAAGGGGGGAATGAAACCAGAACTCAAAACGGTGAGAGACAAGTAGAGAAGAGAGTTCTGGTTCTCATGATCAGCTGTGGAATCAAATGCTCAACAAGAAGAAGCTGAAGAGAGTCAGCTAAGGGAAGAGGGAGCTGAACCAAGTCAGCTAGGAGATGAACGATCTGAAACAAGTGTGCTGCCACAAGAAGAAGAAGAACAAGAGATGGGCGCAAGAAGGCCAGTGTTGAGAAGGAGTACAAGGCTGAGAAGGTCCTTCCAGTTGGGTAAACACAGAGGTGTACTACAATCCCAAGCTGTTGAAGCATCTAACTCAGGCCGTGTGTCTTTTGCTCAATATCAGAAGCACATTGTGCATTTATGGTAAACTTAGATGAGAATTCACATTCCAAGAAGCTATGAAGAGGCAATGGAGATAAGAATGGAAATCAGTAGAGCTGAGGCAGGAGCTTTAAGAATGATCATGGTATGAGAGTGAACTACCAAAAGGGAAGAAGGCTGTGTCTAGTAGATGGATCTTTACAATCAAGTACAAGGCTGGGGGTCGATTGAGAGGAAGAAGACTATACGTAGCAAGAGGGTTCACTCAGACATATGGAGAGGATTACATTGAGACATTTGCACCAGTAGCCAAGCTACACACCATTAGGATTGTTTTAA
>NW_022610992.1:0-20000 GCF_000309985.2 Brassica rapa
CAATACGCTTTTTATAAGGTTCCTCCCTCGAATGAAATTTAATGGGATCCGCAAAGACCATGTCTTCATCCATAGGATTCCAAGCCACCCGGATCACTCGAAAGCTCAATTCTCTCTGAACTGGTCATTTTCAAATAAGTCCACATTCTTTCACAAACATTCATTTCGACTTTCTTATACATTAATCCATAACATTGTCGCATTGAATCCACAATTGATTGTAGTTTTTAGTTATATCGAAATCCTTAGAACTCATTAAATTATTATGATTACATTAGTTCTTATCTTGTCAGTTTTTGCTTTCACGAATCTTTCCACTTCCACTTCCACTACAAATGAAATTATAAATGTAACTTTCATTGGAATTATTACTATCGCTTAAAAGTGACTATTAATACAGATGTGAGAACGAAATAAGAGTCAATGCAACTATTAATGTGATTATTACAATTATATTTAGTATCCTTAATGTAAGGATCATAGTGCAGATCGTTGTCACCTTTAGATCTATTATTCAGATAACTAGAACTACAATAACTATAAAAAAATTTCTAGGTCACTCAAATCATTGTTAGTCTCAAATTTTTTCTTTTTTATATCAAAATATATAGAATAACTATTTTGGATTACTATCCCTAACAAAAAAGGTGTCATCCGATATGAAATCAGAATGTCCTGGAGTTAACTAAAAAATCAAATTATTGTAATAACTAGAACGCTCACCCCAGCCATAAAAGTTTTTATCCATATCATATATAAACCGTCTCTTTACTTATAGTAGTCTTTTCAATAGGAAGCAAAACTATCCCTTGCTTTACTTAGCTCGCCTCTGTATCCAATTCTCCCTTAGAAAACATCAAATTGAACCCACAATTTTTCATAGAGCTTCTGGCATCTATTTACATGCAAATAAAATAACAATAGATGAATAGTCATTCAAATAAAAAATTGAAAAATGCAAAAAAAAATTTGAATAGTTCATTTTCTATTCAGAGTAAGCAAAGCATGTCCAATGCAATTGCTAATTGCTAAGATTATTAGTAAAAGCAATTGAAATTAATAATTTCATACTAAATGAAAATAAGGATTTTCTTATATTGTCTAAAATTCTCATTAAAAAAAAAGAAATATTTGTTCTTCGCTTATGAATATAACGATATGAAGAACTTTTTTAGTAAAATCTCGTATACTAATATAAAAAAAGGCTTTTATTCCAATACGGAATGAAAAGAAAAGGACAACATGCAGAATGGGGAGAAGAAGTGGGGATACTTGGTTCAAGCCCTGACACGAAACTTACAAAAAGAATAAAAAAATCCTAAGAATCCATATTTCGTATAGAATTTCTTGTGGACACTACAATACAAAAGTGTAGTTATGTTTAATCTTCTTTTTTTTTCAGATTTTGTATATCTAGATTAAGTATGTATCTATCAAAAACAGTATAGACACTAGATAAACTCGGCTCAATCTTTTTTTACTAAAAGGATTGAGCCGAGTTTAATTGCAATTAAACTAATAAAACGGACGTGAATTACTAATCTAATTTATAGTCTTGGCCATCTAATTTATCAATGGTTGGGAAGTTAAATGTGATCTCCTTCCATACTTCACAAGCAGCAGCTAGTTCCGGACTCCATTTGCAAGCCTCACGGATAATTTCATTACCCTCGACTGCAAGATCATGTCCCTCATTACGAGCTTGTACACATGCTTCTAGAGCTACTCGGTTAGCTATGGCACCCGGTGCATTTCCCCAAGGGTGGCCTAAAGTTCCGCCACCAAATTGTAGTACGGAATCATCTCCAAAGATCTCGGTCAAAGCAGGCATATGCCAAACGTGAATACCCCCTGAAGCCACATGCAGAACACCTGGTAGTGAGACCCAATATTGAGTGAAAAAGATACCACGACTTCGGTCTTTTTCAACATAATCATCGCGCAGTAAATCAACAAAGCCCAAAGTTTACTCCCTGTCTCCTTCAAGTTTACCTACTACTGTACCCGCGTGAACATGATCTCCACCCGATAGACGTAAAGCTTTAGCTAGTACACGGAAGTGCATACCATGATTCTTCTGTCTATCAATAACAGCGTGCATTGCACGGTGGATGTGAAGAAGTAGGCCATTATCTCGGCAATAATGATCCAAACTAGTATTTGCGGTGAATCCCCCTGTTAAGTAGTCATGCATTACGTTAGGAACTCCCAATTCTCTGGCAAATATAGCTCTTTTCATCATTTCTTCGCATGTACCCGCAGTAGCATTCAAATAATGTCCTTTGATTTCACCTGATTCAGCCTGTGATTTATAAATAGCTTCGGCACAAAATAAGAAACAGTCTCTCCAACGCATAAATGGTTGAGAGTTCACATTCTCATCATCTTTGGTAAAATCAAGTCCACCACGTAGACATTCATAAACTGCTCTACCATAGTTCTTCGCGGATAACCCCAACTTAGGTTTAATAGTACATCCTAATAGGGGACGTTCATACTTGTTCAATTTATCTCTTTCAACTTGGATACCATGAGGTGGTCCCTGGAAAGTTTTAGTATAAGCCGGAGGGATTCGCAGATCCTCTAGACGTAGAGCAGCCAGGGCTTTGAACCCAGATATGTTACCCACAATTGAGGTAAACATGTTAGCAACAGACCCTTGTTCAAAAAAGTCTAATGGGTAAGCTACATACGCAATAAATTGAGTTTCTTCTCCAGGAACAGGCTCGATGTGGTAGCATCGTCCTTTGTAACGGTCAAGGCTGGTAAGCCCATCGGTCCACACAGTTGTCCATGTACCAGTAGAAGATTCAGCAGCTACCGCAGCCCCTGCTTCTTCAGGTGGAACTCCGGGTTGGGAGTTACTCGGAATGCTGCCAAGAAGATATCAGTATCCTTGGTTTCATATTCAGGAGTATAATAATTCAATTTATACTCTTTAACACCAGTTTTGAATCCAACACTTGCTTTAGTCTCTGTTTGTGGTGACATAAGTCCCTCCCTACAAGTCATGAATTTAGAATTCTTGCAATAAAACAAAACAACAAGGTCTACTCGACATAAATTAGGAATAGATTTAATTAACCTTTTTCATAGGAATCTTTCACAAAATTATCAACTAATCAGAATGATTATTTATTAGACCATGATATTTGATTCGCCAAATACATCATTATTGTATATTCTTTCATATGTATAGCGCAACCTAATACTTGTTTTTCCAGTTTTGAATCTTTGACTTTTTATAAATCGAAATATTTATATTAAATAATAATAAAATCACTCTTGACAGTAATATATGTTGTATATGTAAATCCTAGATATGACAATATGCGGAATTCATCCATGAAAATGAAAAACAAGGGGGGGGGGGTTGATATCGATGGGACGGGATATGCTAAAATGAAAATATGAAAAAAGGCCAATGAGATCGAAATAATGAATCATAAATAGAGTTCCATTTCGGAATTGGCTAGATAAAACAAAGTCTTGCCTATTATGACAAATAAATCAAAGATTTCCACAAAAAAAAAAATTATTCATATATTTTTGATTTTAAAACTCGGTTTTGGTTAGTTGAGCTTGAAAACGACTATTCCTTCATTGAAATTTAATTAAGTAAAAAATTGAATTGCATATTCGCTTGGGTGGTACCAATGAAATCGAGTGCTTACTCCCATTTATTATTGAATTAACCAATGAATTTACTATCGAAGATTTTTTCTGTATTCGAAAAATTTCGCAACAAAATTGAACATATTTTTTATTATGAGAATAAATCCTACTACTTCGGATCCAGCGGTTTCAATACGTGAAAAAAACAACCTGGGACGTATTTCCCAAATCATTGGTCCGGTACTAGATGTAGCCTTTCCCCCGGGCAAGATCCTAATATTTACAATGCTCTGGTGGTTAAGGGTCGAGATACACTTGGTCAAGAAATTAATGTGACTTGTGAAGTACAGCAACTATTAGGAAACGACCGAGTTAGACCTGTAGCTATGAGCGCGACCGAGGGTTTTAAAGAGAGGGATGGACGTGGTTGATATGGGAAATCCTCTAAGTGTTCCAATCGGCGGAGTGACTCTAGGACGAATTTTCAATGTACTTGAGGAACCTGTTGATAATTTAGGTCCTATCGATACTCTCACAACATCTCCTATCCATAAATCCGCGCCTGCTTTTATAGACTTAGATACAACCTTATCTATTTTTGAAACAGGAATTAAAGTAGTAGATCTTTTGGCCCCTTATCGTCGTGGGGGAAAATCGGACTATTCGGTGGGGCTGGCGTGGGTAAAACAGTACTAATTATGGAAATGATCAACAACATTGCCAAAGCTCATGGTGGTGTATTCGTATTTGGTGGAGTAGGCGAACGAACTCGTGAAGGAAATGATCTTTACATGGAAATGAAAGAATCTGGAGTCATTAATGAACTAAACCTTGCGGACTCCAAAGTAGCCCTAGTCTACGGTCAGATGAATGAACCGCCGGGAGCTCGTTTGAGAGTTGGTCTGACTGCCTTAACTATGGCAGAATATTTCCGAGATGTTAATGAGCAAGACGCACTTCTATTTATCGACAATATCTTCCGTTTTGTACAAGCAGGATCCGAGGTATCCGCTTTATTAGGTAGAATGCCTTCTGCTGTGGGTTACCAACCCACCCTTAGTACCGAAAAGGGTTCTTTACAAGAAAGAATTACTTCTACGAAAAAAGGGTCGATAACCTCTATTCAAGCAGTTTATGTACATGCAGACGATTTGACTGACCCTGCTCCTGCCACCACATTTGCACATTTAGATGCGACTACCGTACTATCTAGAGGATTAGCTGCTAAAGGTATTTATCTAGCGGTAGATCCTTTAGATTCAACGTCAACTAAGCTACAACCTCGAATCGTTGGCGAGGAACATTATGAAACTGCGCAACAAGTAAAGCAAACTTTACAACGTTACAAAGAGCTTCAGGACATTATAGCTATCCTGGGGTTGGACGAATTATCCGAAGAGGATCGGATCGCTTAACCGTCGCAAGAGCACGAAAGATTGAGCGTTTCTTATCACAACCTTTTTTCGTAGCAGAAGTATTTAGAGGTTCTCCGGGAAAATATGTTGGGCTACCGGAAACAATTAGAGGGTTTAATTTGATCCTTTTCGAAGAATTTGATTCTCTTCCTGAACAGGCCTTTTACTTAGTGGGTAACATCGATGAAGCTACTGCGAAGGCTACGAACTTAGAAATGGAGAGTAAATTGAAGAAATGACCTTAAATCTTTGTGTACTGACTCCGAATCGAATTGTTTGGGATTCAGAAGTAAAAGAAATCATTTTATCTACTAATAGTGGACAAATTGGCGTATTACCAAATCACGCGCCGATTGCCACAGCTGTTGATATAGGTATTTTGAAATTACGCCTTAATACCCAATGGTTAAAAATGGCTCTGATGGGCGGTTTTGCTAGAATAGGCAATAATGAAATTACCATTTTAGTAAATGATGCAGAGAAGAATAGTGACATTGATCCACAAGAAGCTCAGCAAACTCTTGAAATAGCAGAGGCGAACTTGAGAAAAGCTGAAGGCAAGAGACAAACAATTGAGGCAAATCTAGCTCTCAGCCGAGCTCGGACACACGTCGAGGCTCTCAATACGATTTGATTTTGTAACT
Source organism: Brassica rapa (assembly GCF_000309985.2). Taxonomy (NCBI): domain Eukaryota; kingdom Viridiplantae; phylum Streptophyta; class Magnoliopsida; order Brassicales; family Brassicaceae; genus Brassica; species Brassica rapa. The sequence continues at coordinate 5,675 of NW_022610992.1, forward strand.
AGCTGACGTATAAAAATAGGATCCAAAAGCGAGAAAAAAAAAGAAAAGCTGGCTACAAAAATTTATTAGACACCATTGATCATGGTGTTTAATAAGTTATACCTACTATTGGATTTGAACCAATGACTCCTGCCGTATGAAATCAATACTCTAACCACTGAGTTAAGTAGGTTATTTATCATCGTAAAGAGAAGGCAAGGGGATACTTATCACATCGATAGGATTATAAATCCAATATTATTTCTAAGCAATACCAATAAACAACGAGATGAAAGAGATATAATGTTCGATAATATAATATTAATCTTGAAGAGAAATTATCTCCATGATAAGATAAAATGTGGATCATAAACACAAGGGCTATAGCTCAGTTAGGCAGAGCACCTCGTTTACACGTGCGCCAAAGTTTTTCAGAGGAGTCCATCACGCAATCAAACCAATTGATTGATCTTATTAATAAATCGATGTCTTACTCCATGACTTTTTTTTAGGAAAAAGAGGAGAAGAATAGCCTGACATTAGGTCCTATTAAAGTACCCCATTTCGGTAGGGAATTAATAGAACCCATCATTGATTTGAGATATTGATAGGGTGAATACCCAGTCTACTAAATGCTAGGCAGAATGAGTATAAGGAACTCAAAAATGATCTTTTCGTCCTATGAACCTTAAGGTGTAGCAAGTTTCATATTTGATTTTTTAATCAGGATGTTAGAGACTATATTTAACTTAAGTTCATCTAGACCAAAAGCAAACCTACGTCAAGAGAACCCTTCTTTGAAACACTTTGGTAGTTCTTCTGTATTGTATTAGAATTAAAAAATAATCAATCAGAATACTTGGAACCATTTTTTATCTTTTTTTTTAAGAAAAAATATGGTAGACTAACTGATCTTTCTATCAGTTAATGAAAGAGCCCAATGCAAAAAAAAATGCATGTTGGGTCTTTGAAAGAGTTCGAATCATTTTGATAATAATAAGTTCGAGCTCTTTTACCGAGCAGGTCTACGGTTCGAATCCGTATAGCCCTAACTAATAAATTTATTCTAATAAATGACATTCAAATCCAAATAATTGGATAATTTTTGACTTATTATTGTATTCTTTATTTCTAACTGGTTACTTTCAATTTGTTGGTTCATAAAAAAACTCCCAGACCCTAAACCATAAGTCCTGGGGGTCGTTCAGAATAAAACGGAAAACCAAATTTGATTTCATTTGATTTCAGTGGATCCAATCACTATCTATCGATATATCTAGATAGATACTTATAATTTATAATAAACGTTTTTTATTCATTCATTTTCATAATCGTAAGTGGATTTTTTGATACGTCATAATTTTAAAAACGAAGATATTTTTATCAAATTGTTTTATTTTTAAATAAAACATAAAAAAATTTAAGAAACAGAAATAAAAAAAATTACTACTTATTAATCATATTAATATTATATTATTAATATGAGAAACTATTAGTAATAGAAACATGTAAATATTAAGTAATAAGTGTACTGAAAATAAGATTACAATCAATAAATCTTAAAAGGAGACGTCTACCACAGCAACCAAATGAAAATAAATGATTCGATTAACCTGAATTTTTGTTTTGACGCAAGAGTTATATATACCTTGCCCAATCCACTCCGATTGGAATTGACTAAGCGGGTATTTTTTCCACATTCATAGGAGTTCGTCTATGTTTCTGCTTTACGAATATGATATTTTCTGGGCATTTTTAATAATATCAAGTGCTATTCCTGTTTTGGCATTTCTAATTGCCGGGGTTTTATCTCCAATTATGAAGGGGCCGGAGAAACTTTCTAGTAATGAATCAGGTATAGAACCGATCGGGGATGCTTGGTTACAATTTAGAATCTGTTATTATATGTTTGCTCTAGTTTTTGTTGTTTTTGATGTTGAAACCATTTTTCTGTATCCGTGGGCAATGAGTTTCGATGTACTAGGGGTATCCGCTTTTATAGAAGCTTTTATTTTCGTGCTTATCCTAATTCTTTGTTTAGTTTATGCATGGCGAAAAGGAGCGTTGGAATAGTCTTAGTTCGTTTCCTGAATACTTGTACAATAACAATAAAAAAAAGTAAAAAAAAAACTATTGAAACAATTATGAATTCCATTAAGTTTCCCGTAATTGATCGAACAACAAAAAACTCTGTTATTTCAACTACGTTAAATGATCTTTCAAATTGGTCAAGACTTTCCAGCCAATGGCCGCTTCTTTATGGTACCAGTTGTTGTTTTATTGAATTTGCCTCATTAATAGGCTCCCGATTTGACTTTGATCGTTATGGGCTAGTACCAAGATCAAGTCCTAGACAGGCGGACCTTAATTTAACAGCAGGTACAGTAACAATGAAAATGGCTCCTTCTTTAGTGAGATTATATGAACAAATGCATGAACCAAAGTATGTTATTGCTATGGGAGCGTGTACAATTACAGGGGGGATGTTCAGTACCGATTCTTATAGTACTGTTCGAGGGGTTGATAAGCTAAATCCTGTAGATGTCTATTTGCCGGGTTGTCCACCTAAACCAGAGGCTGTTATAGATGCTATAACAAAGCTTCGTAAGAAAATAGCAAGAGAAATCTATAAGGATCGAATTAGACCTCAACAGGGTAATCGGTGTTTTACTACCAATCACAAGTTTTTTGTTGTACGCAGTACACAGACTGGAATGACTCTATCCACCATCATCTAATTCAGAGATCTCTGTTGAAACATTTTTTAAATACAAAAGCCCAGTACCTTCCCACGAATTAGTTAATTAGGGAGGATTTGAGAGAATAAGAAAAAAATCTTCATAAATTAGAACTCATGGTAAATGTGAAATACTTAAATTTATATAAAAAAAGTGTGGGGGAAATAAAAAAGATACAGGGCACTTTGTCCGTTTGGCTAGCCAAACGCGGGCTGGTTCATAGATCGTTGGTCTTCGATTACCAAGGAACAGAGACTTTACAAATAAAGCCCGAAGATTGGCATTATATTGCTGTAATGTTAAATGTATATGGTTACAATTATTTACGTTCCCAATGTGCCTATGATGTGGCACCAGGTGGCCTCTTAGCCAGTGTGTATCATCTTACGAGAATAGAATATGGTGTCAATCAAGCGGAAGAATTTTGCATAAAAGTATTTACTCACAGGAGTAATCCCAGAATTCCATCTGTTTTCTGGGTTTGGAAAAGTACGGATTTTCAAGAACGGGAATCTTATGATATGTTAGGAATCACTTATGATAGCCATCCGCGGCTGAAATGGATCTTAATGCCCGAAAGTTGGATAGGGTGGCTTTTACGTAAGGATTATATTGCCCCTAGTTTTTATGAAATACAAGATGCTTATTGAATGATAAAAAATTTGAATGATAAAAATGAGCCTTAGTTTCTACAACTACGGACCTTCGCGGAATATTTTGAATTCGAGTCGTTTTTAGATCAATCAAACAGAAGAATTAAGGTTTTATTCATATTATTATAGATAGCTTAATCTCCAATTTGAAAGATACTTTTTTCCTAAAAGCCGACCAATAGGATGAACTAAAAAAAAAAGAGTTATGCATTATGAACTTTGTATCGCGCATATAACTTAGTCAACTTTAGTCACATAACTGGGAATGAATAAGAGGCTGCTGTTGCAAAACATTCAGGCCAATTTAGGATTTGATCATTTGTTTACTGTTGAGCCACTTGGTCTCAGCGGAGGTTTAGCTTTTTTTTTATGGATGAATTTCAAGTTAATGTTTTATTTTCGAATAACAGAATGATTGACATTGAGGCAGTCATTGATGGAATAAAAGTCTTTATGACGTTTGTTTATGGTGACCCTGTTTTGGAAAGACGAGATCAAGTTTGGGAACGTCTTACGCGTTTCTCAACAACTAGAACTAGACCTTGGTTCATGATTGGAGATTTCAATGAAATCACGGATCACAATGAGAAGGAAGGAGGGAGACAGCGTTCTGATAGCTCGTTCCTACCTTTTAAGCAAATCCTTACAGACTGTGGGATGTTAGAGTTTCCTTTTACAGGGGACATGCTTTCATGGGTAGGGAAGAGAGCAGGACGTGTAACTGTTTGATGTCGTCTAGACAGAGCAGTAGGAAATGCTGATTGGCATGAGAAGTTCCCACACTCTAATGCCAAGTACTTGAGATTATGGGGATCGGACCATCGTCCGATTCTTGCAGACATACTGAAAAAGCCAACGAGAAGATCAAAGAAATTCAAATTTGATAGGAGATGGCTAGACAATGAAGAACTGAGGCAAGTCATTCTTGAGGGATGGAAATCTCCTGATCTACCCCCCAATGCGACTATAATGGAACATATTTCTAGTTGTCGAAAAGCCTTGAGTGAGTGGAGGAAACAACACAATATCAACTCGGCAAAGCTAGTGGAGGAGTTAAAGGAGAAAGTTGAGGGTTTATATGCAGACGACAATGCGACGACGGAGGAAATTGCAGCAGCGTTGAAGGAACTCTCTGATGCTCTTAAGGCAGAAGAAATGTTCTGGAAACAAAAGAGTAGAGTGTTTTGGCTGAGAGAGGGAGATAAAAATACCAAATTTTTTCATGCCTTAACGAAGCAAAGGAGAGCGAGGAACAAAATCACGCAGCTTCGGGATGTTGATGGTAACATAGTTGAGGATGAGGAAGGCCTGGTAGCCATTGCTACTAGCTATTTTCGGCAAATCTTCGAATCATCTACACCAGAAGACATTGAAGAGGCGCTATCTGAAGTTCCTACGACGATCATAGGATCAATGAATGACAGCCTCACAGCTCCTATTTCTGAATGGGAGGTTAAATTAGCTCTCTTTGCTATGCATCCAGATAAGGCGCCGGGACCAGATGGGATGACTGCACTTTTTTACCAACAGTTTTGGGATATAGTCAAGCAGGATTTAACTCTTATGGTGAATAAATTCCTGTTTGAAGGACATATAGCCAATGGTCTGAATGATACAAACATATGCCTTATCCCGAAAACAACTAAGCCTAATGATATGGCTCAGTTTCGACCCATAAGCTTGTGTAATGTTAGCTACAAGATCGTCTCGAAGGTCTTATGCCAGAGACTAAAGAAAGTCTTGCCAGGATTGATATCAGAAACCCAGTCGGCCTTTGTTACTGGAAGACAGATTTCAGATAATATCATGATTGCTCAAGAGATGTTTCATGCCCTACGAACTAAACCGAGTGGACGTAATAAGAGGATGGCCATCAAGACGGATATGAGTAAGGCATATGATAGGATGGAATGGTCGTTTATCGAAGCTGTGATGCGTAAGATGGGATTCTCTGAGACATGGATCACCTGGATTATGAGGTGCATTACGTCGGTCAAATACAAAGTTCTCATGAATGGGCAGCCAAGAGGGAATATTGTTCCAGGTAGAGGTTTGCTCAAGGAGATCCTTTGTCTCCTTTCATTTTTATTCTGTGCACGGAAGCGCTCGTTAGCCTTCTCAATCATGCAGAGAACCAAGGGAAGATAACGGGGATGCGTATTACACGCGCATGTCCTTCGGTATCCCACCTTCTCTTTGCTGATGATAGCCTTTTCTTCTGTAAGGCGGAGCCCTGTGAATGTGAAGAAGTAATGAAAGTAGTCAGGAAATATGGTAAAGCATCTGGCCAATGTATAAACTTTGACAAGTCTTCCTTACTCTTTGGTAAGAGGATTAATGCAGCCACCCGGCAAGAGGTTAAAGATACACTTGGAATACACAATGATGGAGGGATGGGAAAGTACTTGGGGATCCCAGAGGATATTAGTGGTTCTAAATGTAAACTTTTTGCATTTTTAAAGGATGATCTGATGCATAGAGTCAATGGATGGACTGGTCGATGGCTCTCAAAAGGGGGAAAGGAAGTAATGATCAAATCCATTTTACTCGCTCTTCCGACATACGTTATGTCGACGTTTCTGCTCCCATTGGAGATTTGTGAAAACCTCGCTAGTGCCATTGCACAATTTTGGTGGAGCTCGAATCCACCAAAAAGAGGAATACACTGGGCGAAATGGGAAAAGGTTTGTTTACCAAAAGAGGAGGGCGGTATTGGTTTTCATTTAATTCATGAGTTCAATCTAGCACTACTGGCAAAGCAACTATGGAGACTGGTCCAATACCCTGATTCACTGGTTGCCCGAGTATTAAGGGGGAGATATTATAGGATGACCTCGCCATTGAGAGCGATCTCTACTAGCAGCCCATCATATGTGTGGACAAGCATCTCCGCAGCAAGGAAGCTTTTACTGCTAGGTATCAGACAGAAGATTCAATCTGGCTATGATGTCAGGGTGTGGGAGGATCCGTGGATTCCAAAAACACCTGCTAGACCAGCTAGACCTATAGCGCCTGTGATGCACCTAAACATGAGAGTCAGTGACATCATTAATCAGGAATCAAAGGAGTGGGATGTAGGACTACTAGATGATTATGTCCATCCTGATGATATACCACTCATTCGCAGCATGGCCATAAGCTCTACTCATCGCCGAGATACTTTCTGCTGGAACTACACGAGGAATGGCCAATACACAGTCAAATCTGGATACTGGGTTGCTCAGAACCTGTTGAAGCAATGAGAGGAAAAGGAAATACTAGAGCCAAGTATCACTAAACTTCAAGCCTTTGCTTGGAAGTTACGAGCGCCAAGGAAGATGTGCCATCTTATATGGCAATTGATAACGGGACAGGTAGCAGTAACGAGGAATCTAGTAAGACGTAATATGCGGTGCGATAATTATTGCCCAAGGTGTGGGGAAATAGAGGAATCTGTAACTCATGCAATATTTGAATGCCCTCCAGCCCTGCAAGTATGGTCTTTATCGGCAACACCTACAAGTCCAGGTTTATTCCCAGTGGCAAGCGTTTACACAAACATGGACTATCTTTTCTGGAGGAAGAATAATATCATTGCACCAGACCAAGGCAGGGATCCTTATCCCTGGCTAATATGGTATATCTGGAAGGCTCGCAATGATAAGCTTTTCAGGGGTATAGACAGAGACCCTTTGGAACTCGTTCGATACGCAGAGAGTGAATGTCAAGCCTGGTTTAACGCGAATGAGACGATACCGCCACACATCCAGGCTACCAATAATGATGCAAACCAAGTCTTAAGCTTGGGTAATATCTGTCTACTAGATGGATCTTGGACAGCTTCTGACCGCTTTAGTGGATGTGGATGGGTCTGGATGCATAGTAGGGAGGACATACAACTTATGGGAACACGAAACTTCACTCGATGTGAATCAGCGCTGCATTCGGAGGTAGAAGCGCTGCGATGGGCGATGGAGAACATGCTTCAACACTCGCCGTGCCAGAGCTTTGGAACTGACTGCAATGAGCTGATTGCAATGATAAATGAACCCCAGGAGTGGCCAAGATTTGCGACAGAGCTGGAGAAGATAGAGACGCTGCAGATTTGTTTTCCCGATTTCAAAATCACCCATGTACCACGAGTACGCAATCAGCTTCCTGATTTTTTAGCTAAGACTGCTAGGAGCTTTCGTAAAGAGTTACTTTTCATTGGTTGTTCTATTCCGGTCTGGTTACCCAGACCACCTCAAGCTTGAGAAATAGAATGGCCGTTCGACGTCAAAAAAAAAAAAAAAAACTTGGAATGAATAAATAAGATTGGAAAGCAATACAATAAATGGGGGGGGGGGGGGGGGGGGTTAAAATTATATTTCTATTGTATCTAATCTAATGAATCTTGGGGGTATTTCTGCCCTTCTAGATACTATAGATAGATATAGATCTTTTTTTTTTACTTTTTTTTTTATTCTTTCAACCAGAACTTTCCTTTCGAATATGTATTTGGTATAAAGTCTTATACATTTTTTTTTGAACGGATGGATCCACAACATGAACAAAAAAGAGAGGGGGGTAAAGGATTATTGCACTTTTTTTACTAAAGATACGTTTAATTTGAAGACTATAAACTTATCAAAATTAATCAATCCTATGCCAAGAACCAGATTTGAACTGGTGACACGAGGATTTTGAGTCCTCTGCCCTATGCCAAGAACCAGATTTGAACTGGTGACACAAGGATTTTCAGTCCTCTGCTCTACCAACTGAGCTATCCCGGCCATTACCAAGTATCATTCTCATTTTATGAGATGACTTAGGTCTATGTCAATTAAAAGAAACGCAAAAGTAGTAAATGAAAAAAGTTTTGGACCGGGAATTTATTGGATCTTCGAAAAGAAGACTTTCTAAGTTTTAGAATGAAAAATTATTTAGATTCGAAATAATTCAAATTGATAGTTCTTTCTCATTTGTATATGTATGATATATCCCACAAGAGTTGTATATAATAAAAAAAGAAATTCGAGTTTGTAAAAGTGTCGGATGAATGAAAAAAGATCAATGAATTCTTGAATAACTAAAAAAAGGGTAAGGTGTCAAACAGACTTTTTTAGGGAGTAGGGTTGGGGATAGAGGGACTTGAACCTTCACGATTTTAAAAGTCAACGGATTTTCATCTTACTATAAATTTCATTGTTGTCAGTATTGACATGTAGAATGGGACTCTATCTTTATTCTCGTCCGATTAATAAGTTCCACCAAGGATCTATCAGACTATGAAGTGAATCGTTTGATTCAACACAAGGGATTGAACTCCATTTGTTAGAACAGCTTCCATTGAGTCTCTGCACCTATCCCGCTTTCTAAACTCTGGTTTGTTTGCGTAACCCAGGATTTGGCTCAGGATTGCCCATTGTTAATTTCAGGGTTTCTCTGAATTTGAAAGTTATCACTTAGTAGGTTTCCATACCAAGGCTCAATCCAAATAAGTCTGTAGCGTCTACCAATTCCGCCATATCCCCCTATTTGCTTTGAGATTAGGATCTCATTATGATGTCTTTCCACTTTTTCTTATGACGTGGAATTCATTACATACAGATACTTATTTTATTTCTTTGGTATCTTCTTGCATTTTTTTTTAGCCTCATCCATATTTATTCAGTTTAATCAACAAAGATTCTATCATTTTTGTATTTGCAATTCAAAATTGTTATATAATAGAGAACATATATATGTTCTTCCTTTTCTCATAGTTGTCTTCAATTTTAAGAAATAGTCGAACGGTCGATTCATTTTTTTTACTTCCATGAAAAGAAATTAATGATCATTATTGAAACTTAGAATTCTACAATGTGCAATGGAAAAAGATTATAAGTCTACTTCGTAGATTTGAAATTCGAATAATTCTAAAAAATTATATTTGAAATGAATATTCGAATATTCATTCTAATAATTCTATAAAATAATAAAGTAATTCTGTAAAATAATAAAGAATAAAAAAAGAGAAAAAGTATCAAATAATAATAATTGCATGAGGTTAGAACAAAAAAACCAAGAATTTCAAATCAGATATCATTTAACATTAAAAAAAAGCTTTCCGGTCTAATTAAAATTTTCTTATTTAGAAACTCATGAAATCAAAATCAGAAAGTCGATATACTGCTATATTATATTAATTCATTAAGGTTTTGTTTTATTTATTTAGTGATAGTCACTATTTATTTGAGCAATATTCTGTTCTAGAATATCAAAAATATGATAAATTATAAATAGATAAGGAAAAATATGAATAGAATAGTTAATTAATACGATCTAGTAGTTTAGTGAATTTGTATACACTATTTTAGTTGAGCCCGCTTAGCTCAGAGGTTAGAGGATCGCATTTGTAATGTGATGGTCATCGGTTCGATTCCGATAGCTGGCTTTTACATAGTTTTTCATTTTTTTACATGATTTTTAATGTACTTTCAAAAAAAAATAAGATTGAAAAGACATCTTTCATCTTTTTCCAAGAGTTACCACGCCATTTATATTATGTTATATAAACTTCCATATAGGAATATATATTGGGGTAAAAGGGTTAGATCTTGGCAAAATAAATGAAGAAAATAAAGGAAATTTTTTGTGATTTATTGATTTATATATATTGTATATACAATAAAAAAAAATCTGTATATTGAGAGAATATATCTTCTGACTCTTTGTATTCAAATAGTTTATTGGAGTGGATTTTACGTTATTTATCATTATCATTTAGTTCAGTTTTTTTAATTTTGTTTAGTTTTTGTACAATTTCAATAAAAAAAGGAGTCTTTATGTCACGTTACCGAGGGCCTCGTTTTAAAAAAATACGCCGTCTGGGGGCTTTACCGGGACTAACTAGTAAAAGGCCTAGGGCAGGAAGCGATCTTAGAAACCAATCACGCTCCGGAAAAAAATCTCAATATCGTATTCGTTTAGAAGAAAAACAAAAATTGCGTTTTCATTATGGTCTTACAGAACGCCAATTACTTAAATATGTTCGTATCGCCGGAAAAGCCAAGGGGTCAACGGGTCAAGTTTTATTACAATTATTTGAAATGCGTTTGGATAACATCCTTTTTTGGTTGGGTATGGCTTTGACTATTCCTCAAGCACACCAATTAGTTAACCATGGGCATATTTTAGTTAATGGTCGTATAGTTGATATACCAAGTTATCGATGCAAACCCCTAGATATTATTACAGTGAAGGATGAAGAAAACTCTAGAACTTTGGTTCAAAATCTTCTTGAGTCATGCCCCCGAGGAGTTGCCAAACCATCTGACTCTTCACACATTCCAATATGAAGGGTTAGTCAATCAAATAATAGAGAGGAAATGCGTCTGTTTGAAAATAAATGAATTGCTTGTCGTAGAATATTATTCTCACCAAACTTAAATAACCTAAGTAAAGTAAAAAAAAAATCACTAAAAACAAGAGTTCGGACAACTCCCCTTTGCCCGCTTTTTTGATTAAAACTAAAAAGGGACAAGGTAAGGAATTTTGTCGGTGAATCTTTTTCCTATTCATGTATCATCGATTGGTAGGGAGGTTTGGATTCCTTGTTTGCTCTTCCCATCATTTTCCATAGCAAAGAAATGTAGATTTTATATCTATTTTTTTTATTTGATTGATACGTTGTGGTCAATCACGTAAGATTGGTTATTTAGTTGAAACTACGGAAAGAGAGAGATTCGAACCCTCGGTAAACAAAAGTCTACATAACAGTTCCAATATTACGCCTTCAACCACTCGGCCATCTCTCCGACATCAGGATTATGACTGAGTACCTGGGTGAATAGCGAGTTATTCATCGTACTATACCTTTTTTGATCGGAAAAATTGGAAGTAGATAGAATATTTTTTTATAAAAAACGAGTCCGCTTTTATGTTAATTCGTACTATAAAATTCCTTTGTTTGTGAGAAAATTTTCTCACAAGAGAAAAGTTAAAGGAAATAAAAAGAGTTATAGAATGGATTACTACCTATGCCAAGATCGCGTATAAATGAAAATTTTATTGATAAAACCTTTACAATTGTAGCTGATATCTTACTACGAGTCATTCCGACAACTTCCAGAGAAAAAGAGGCATTTACTTAATGGTGCGATTTGATTATCATTATCATTTTTTTCTATTTCTCACCGATTTGGAATAGAAAAAAATGAGTATTAAAAAAAATTTACGCTTTTGAAGGTGAAGTTTATAATATAAAAAAGCAATCCCTTCTGTCATGTATCCACGATTAGTGCAGCCTTAGATGCTTCAATTATGAATTCTAGTATTGAGCAAAAGGTTTTTTTACCTACGATTCCCGTATTACAGATCAATCCTACTAGACTAATATAATATACGAATAGGAGGCACAGGGGAAGAAGCACTATGCCGAGAAATCAACAACACGAAAACTTTCTTCAAAAAGATTCCTTTTCTTTCTTCTTCTTTGGGATTGGGACTAATTAAAATGGTTGGAACAATAAACATCCATCTTGTCCGTACTTTGGATACCCGTATAATTATTGAAGACTGTTGAAGTGACTAATTCCTGGAAATTTAGGGGCGTTGAGAACAAAGAAATTGTTAGAGTTTCCTTTTTTTATTTTTATCTAGTATGAATATGAATCCACTTGGTAGTAAGAACAGATCTTTTACAAGAATGTTGGCTAGGGATTTCTTGTAAAAACGTTAGCCCCGCTTAGTTCATAATGACATCAAATTTTTCCATATCCATATATTTATTATTTTCATTATGCACCTAAAGGAGGAGCCGTATGAGATGAAAATCTCACATACGGTTCTGAAACGGAGAATTCGTTAAAGCGAATGACGACCGTAACGGATGTCGGCTCAATCTGAAGGAAATTATGCGGAAGCATTACAGAATTATTATGAAGCTATGCGACTAGAAATTGACCCCTATGATCGAAGTTATATACTCTATAATATAGGCCTTATCCACACAAGTAATGGGGAACATACCAAAGCTTTAGAATATTATTTTCGGGCATTAGAACGAAACCCCTTTTTACCACAAGCTTTTAATAATATGGTTGTGATCTGTCATTACGTGCGACTATCTCCACTATAGAAAAAAAGAACGAACAGCTAGTCAATGAAATACTAGAAAAAAAGGCTTTCTACATAAGCATCGTCCAAAACGATTTTTTATAAGCTGTAGCAAATAAATAAACTTCATGGATCGAAATATGAAGTGAAGACTAGATATGCCTAAATACTTTATTTCTATGGATAAAAAAAGATTTAATTGATAGAGGAAGCACCGTAAAGATCAACTGGAAAGGTTTTGGACCGATACAAAAAGAGCTGTTTATTTATATCATAATATGAGATAAATCTTAGGAATCTACTTATGTAATAGAGTGGATCCCCTAAGGTATTGAGCAACGGTGTAGCATCAGATCCTAAAGACAGTAAGTCTTTTTCTTTTTTATGAAGTATGAAAAAAGTCTTTTTCAACGATTCTATATAAATTTATATATGAAAGCGGGATAGTTACCTTTCAGAAAATTCTAATATCTAATAACAGTGGACATGCCTTTTTTTCTGAAGGTAGGAGAAAACATAAAACTTATTATTAGATTAATATATTAATTAATATTAATTAATAATATATTAATTAAATCAAAACGAAAGTTTGAAACTCATGTAATTACTCTCTTTTGTTTAATCCAAGAAAAACCGAATGAATATCTATAAGAAATCTCATTCAATTAGATATAAAGTTAAAGTAGGTTAAAGAGAAAAAAACTGGTACACCAAAACAAAAGAGTTGGTTGTGTGAGGTAGGAAACTCTCAAGTACGGTTCTCAGGGAGGGAATTGACCCGCCTATTCCGACTGTGGAGAACAGGCCATTCAGCAAGGAGATTCTGAAATGGCGGAGGCTTGGTTTGCTCAAGCCGCCGAGTATTGGAAACTGGCTATAACGCTTACTCCTCGTAATTATATTGAAGCACATAATTGGTTGACGATCACGAGGCGCTTCGAATAAGAACTTTTTCTTTGTTTCTTTTTTTTTATTCTATAATATATCTTTATTTGTTTTTACTATTAATTGTTTTTTAGTTTCTTGGCCCTCTCGGTCAAATAAACCATATTCTTTTTTCTATCAGAATAACCAATCCCATAAAATTTTTTTATTATATCCTTTTCTCAAATCGTTCTATTTAATCTGGTATTCTCTAGGGATAAGTAGTACATGAATATGAGAATATCTATAATATCTATATCTAGCATTTTCTATTTTTTTCTTTTCGACTATTAAAACGAATAAAAGAGATTTAAAAATGACTAAATATCAATACTAGAATGTTTCTTAAGAATGACTAATAAGCGGTTATTGAAATAGGATAATATCCTCTATTTAAAACATAAAAAATAGGCTATATTTCGGAACTTATAATTGAAATATGAATACACTAGATTAGGTTATAAAAAAAATTATTTGTGTACCAATACTAATGTAAAGGTGCGAAAACGCTTTTTAATAAAAAAAAAAGGGGGGGGGGGTCCGTTGAGCACCCTATGGATATGTCATAATAGATCCGAACACTTGCCCCAGATCGACTTCCAGATCATAATTGCTCTAGTGAATAACTAAAGAAAATGGATGAATGGATGGGAGATAGAAGAGAACAAAATTCTAAGCATCTATCATCGGTTCACTAATTATTTGAGTGACTGTTGGCGGGTTTCTTTGTATGTGTTGTCCGGAAAGAGGAGGACTCAATGATTATTCGTTTGCCGGAACCAGAAGTCAAAATTTTGGTAGATAGGGATCCCATAAAAACTTCTTTCGAGGAATGTGCTAAACCCGGTCATTTGTCAAGAACAATAGCTAAGGGACCTGATACTACCACTTGGATCTGGAACCTACATGCTGATGCTCACGATTTTGATAGTCATACCAGTGATTTGGAGGAAATCTCTCGAAAAGTATTTA
>NW_022610992.1:22500-53930 GCF_000309985.2 Brassica rapa
TTAATAGGGGGTTGGTTACACCTACAACCAAAATGGAAACCAAGAGTTTCATGGTTCAAAAATGCTGAATCTCGTCTGAATCATCATTTGCCAGGACTATTCGAGGTAAGCTCCTTGGCTTGGACAGGTCATTTAGTACATGTCGCTATTCCTGCATCCAAGGGGGAATATGTTCGATGGAATAATATCTTAAGTGTATTACCGCATCCCCAAGGGTTAGGCCCACTTTTTACGGGTCAGTGGAATCTGTATGCTCAAAACCCCGATTCAAGTAGTCATTTATTTGGTACCTCCCAAGGATCAGGAACTGCCATTCTAACCCTTCTTGGGGGATTCCATCCACAATCGCAAAGTTTATGGCTAACTGATATGGCACATCATCATCAAGCTATCGCAATTCTTTTCCTCATTGCGGGTCATATGTATAGAACTAACTTTGGAATCGGACACAGTATAAAAGATCTTTTAGAAGCACATATTCCTCCGGGAGGACGGTTGGGGCGGGGGCATAAGGGTCTTTATGACACAATCAATAATTCGATTCATTTTCAATTAGGCCTTCCTCTAGCCTCCGTGGGAGTTATTACTTCCTTGGTAGCTCAACACATGTACTCTTTACCTGCTTATGCGTTCATAGCGCAAGATTTTACGACTCAAGCTGCGTTATATACCCATCAATAATACATTGCAGGATTCATCATGACAGGAGTTTTTGCTCATGGAGCTATATTTTTTATTAGAGATTACAATCCAGAACAGAATGAGGATAACGTATTGGCAAGAATGTTAGACCATAAAGAAGCTATCATATCCCATTTAAGTTGGGCCAGCCTCTTTCTAGGGTTCCATACTTTGGGACTTTATGTTCATAATGACGTCATGCTTGCTTTTGGTACTCCCGAAAAACAAATCTTGATCGAACCCATATTTGCCCAATGGATACAATCCGCTCATGGGAAAACTTCATATGGATTTGATGTACTTTTATCTTCGACAAATGGCCCAGCATTTAATGCGGGTCGAAGCATATGGTTGCCCGGCTGGTTAAATGCTATTAATGAGAATAGTAATTCATTATTCTTAACAATAGGTCCTGGAGATTTCTTGGTTCATCATGCTATTGCTTTAGGTTTACATACAACTACATTGATCTTAGTAAAAGGTGCTTTAGATGCACGTGGTTCCAAGTTAATGCTAGATAAAAAGGATTTCGGGTATAGTTTTCCTTGCGATGGTCCGGGACGAGGTGGTACTTGTGATATTTCGGCTTGGAACACATTTTATTTGGCTGTTTTTTGGATGTTAAATACTATTGGATGGGTTACTTTTATTGGCATTGGAAACACATCACATTATGGCAAGGTAACGTTTCACATTTTAATGAATCTCCACTTATTTGAGGGGATGGTTAAGAGATTATCTATAGTTAAACTCTTCAGAACTTATTAATGGATATAACCCGTTTGGTATGAATAGTTTATCAGTCTGGGCATGGATGTTCTTATTTGGGCATCTTGTTTGGGCTACTGGATTTATGTTCTTAATTTCCTGGCGTGGTTATTGGCAGGAATTGATTGATACTTTAGCATGGGCTCATGAACGTACACCTTTGGCAAATTTGATTCGATGGAAAGATAAACCAGTAGCTCTTTCAATTGTGCAAGCAAGATTGGTTGGATTAGCTCACTTTTCTGTAGGTTATATATTCACTATGCGGCTTTCTTGATTGCCTCCACGTCGGGCAAATTTGGTTAATTATTTAATTATTCTATCCGCAATAATATTTTTTCTTATTAATTTTATTAAAATAATAAAAATATAGGTATGCACTCTTATATTTATTTCTACATCTAGGATCCGATTTGTATCATTATCATTGATAATAAGAGGAACTTAAGCATTATGGCAAAGAAAAGTTTGATTTATAGGGAGAAGAAGAGGCAAAAATTAGAACAAAAATATCATTTGATTCGTCGATCCTTAAAAAAGGAAATAAGTGAGATTCCGTCGCTAAGTGAGAAGTGGAAAATTAATGGAAAATTACAATCCCCACCGCGTAATAGTGCACCTACACGTCTTCACCGACGTTGCTTCTCGACCGGAAGACCGAGAGCTAACTATTGAGACTTTGGACTATCTGGACACATCCTTCGGGAAATGGTTCAGGCATGTTTATTGCCAGGGGCAACAAGATCAAGCTGGTAAAGATTTAAGTATCCTTTAATTTTTCTATTTTTTCTATGCTCGATGAGGCCCCTTTACCATTCTGTCTAAATAGGCTATTCTATTTGTACAGATATGGAATAGGGGCGCATTCAATTCGTCTTTGTTTATTAGAGTTTAGTCCAAGTTTTTTTGTTTCATCGCGGGGTAGAGAGTTTGGTAGCTCGCAAGGCTCATAACCTTGAGGTCACGGGTTCAAATCCTGTCTCCGCAACATTTTTTTTTCAACAAATGTAAGTTTGATTCTATTAACTATAATTAATACTTATCTTTTGGGACGCGAGGCAAAAATTACTATATTTCCCGGTCAACTATACCGAATCTTTGATCTTTTTGAATCCATTTCTATTTGGGCAGATAGCGGGAATCGAACCCGCGTCTTCTCCTTGGCAAAGAGAAATTTTACCATTCGACTATATCCGCATTTTTTTGCCTTCTTGATAAGAAATTTATGGATAATATTTGTTCAAAGCTATACGAGATACACTCTTTGGTTTGGGGTCATTTGATAAAACTCTACTACCAAAAAAGTTCAATTAACAATTCTATTAATATATATAAATATATATATTTATTATATATTAATAATATATTTATTCTCTATCTATATATAGAATTCTATATTCAATAATATATTATTCTCTATTTCCATAAAATATTATATTCTATATTGATATCAGATATCAATTTTTGATTCGTTTTTTTTTATTTAATTAGTTATTACTATTTCATAGTTATATTTAGTAAATTGCTATTTATTAATATTTGATTCATATTTCACTCAAGTTACAGAAGTTCGACCCCCCCTCTAATTTTTTTGTTTTCTTTATTTGCATTTTATGGACTTATATTGAATTTGAATGTGTAATTCGTGGAATAGGAGGGGTCATCTCATTTTTTGATCTGCAACGAATGAATTCAAGAGATAAGAGAGTTAAGGATACCCACCAAGAAGACTAATCCAATCCATAAAGATGTACCAGAAAATACAACATTTTTGTTACTCGACCACCCATCAAGAGACGCAAATACAATGGGTACACTAATCAATAAGATTGATGAAGTAATAATTAATGCAAAAACAGCCAATTGAAAAGCAATAGTCATGTTTTTAATCCTCCAAGCTAATAACAATATACACCATTTAATCCTCTTACCCACTAAAAATTTTTAATAAATAAAGGGATTTTATCATGAATCCGTTTATTCGAAATGCCTTACTTCCAACTTCTTTTTACCACTTTTATTCTATTCAGACATGAAGTTAAAGGTTCTTTTTTACTTCACAAATGGGTAGACTGGATCATGTATCTCATTTATATAGACCAATTGATAGACTTATAAAGAAAGTCACACTCTATATCTTTTTCTACATAGTGATCGTATTAACTCATCGAGCTATGTTATATTTGGCGAAAAAAGATAAAATAGAAATTATCTTTTGGAGAGATGGCCGAGTGGTTGATGGTTCCGGTCTTGAAAACCGGTATAGTTCATAAAAAATAACTATCGAGGGTTCGAATCCCTCTCTCTCCTTTTATTGGATGAATAGATTTTTTTCTTTATTGGCTTTTTTTACTTCTTATCATCATAAAAAAGGAGAATGGCTCGGCTATACTATCCAGCCGAGCCAGAAAAAACGAGATTGAATTGAAAGAAAGAAACAAGACTTTTTAATATGACCCGATTTTTACTTTCCTATTTTAACTACTACTTTAGTTAAGAGGAGTCATAGAAAGAACATGTTCAAAAACACGATCAATTCCTTTTTCAAATCCTGCTGCCGCTGCCCAAGCTCTTCCCGCATTCCATAAATGACCCACGAATAGGAAGAATCCTAGAACAAAATGAGAGGTAGATAACCAACTTCTTGGAGAGACGTAATTGACTGCATTGATCTCAGTAGCTACGCCCCCTACAGAATTTAAGGAACCTAAAGGAGCATGAGTCATATATTCTGCAGAACGTCGTTCTTGCCAAGGTTGTATGTCTTTTTTCAACCTACTTAAGTCCAAACCATTAGGACCCCTTAAAGGTTCTAACCAGGGAGCACGCAGATCCCAAAAACGCATTGTTTCTCCTCCAAAAATAACTTCTCCAGTCGGGAAACGCATTAAGTATTTACCTAAACCTGTAGGTCCTTGAGCAGACCCCACGTTAGCTCCAAGACGTTGGTCTCTAACTAGAAAAGTAAATGCTTGAGCTTGAGAAGCTTCTGGCCCTGTAGGTCCGTAAAATTCACTAGGGTAAGCAATATGATAAATACCGCCAAAGCCCAAAACTGCAGAAGAAATTAAGTGAAGTACTCCAGATACAAAGTATGGAAAGGTGTCTATAACATCTCCCCCAGGACCTACCCCCCAGCCTAAAGTGGAAGTAAAATCAATCCTTGTTCATACATGGGCTTTTCATGTACAAAATGAGCCACTTCAAATAAGTTCATTGCTCCGGCCCAGAATACGATTAATCCGGCATGGGCTACATGAGCTCCCAATAGTTTACCAGATAAATTGATAAGTCGGGCATTCCTGGCCCACCAAGCGAAACCAGTGGTTTCTTGGTCACGGCCAGCTAAAGCTAAAGTTCCATTAAAGAGCGTTTCCACGTGGTAGAACCTCCTCAGGGAATATAAGGTTTTCATGAGGCTGATCTTGAGCCGCCATCCAAGCGTGAATACCTTCGTTTAAAAGAATATTTTTAGTATAGAAAGTCTCAAATTCCGGATCTTCCGCTACACGGATTTCCTGGGAAACGAAGTCATAGGCACGTAGGTTCAAAGCTAGACCGACTACTCCAAGAGCACTCATCCATAAACCAGTTACTGGTACAAATAACATAAAGAAATGTAACCAACGTTTATTGGAAAAAGCAACCCCAAAGATTTGTGACCAAAAGCGGTTAGCGGTGACCATTGAATAAGTTTCTTCGGCTTGAGTTGGGTTAAAAGCACAGAATGTATTTGCACCATCACCATCATCAAATAAAGTATTTTCTACAGTAGCACCATGAATAGCGCATAAAAGAGCCGCGCCCAGTACACCAGCGACTCCCATCATATGAAATGGGTTCAATTTCCAATTATGAAACCCTTGGAAAAAGAGGATTAATCGAAATATAGCCGCTACACCAAAACTAGGCGCAAAGAACCAAGCAGATTGACCTAGTGGATAAATTAGAAAGACAGAAACAAAAACAGCAATTGGACCAGAGAATGCGATTGCATTATAAGGTCGCAATTGAACAGATCGAGCAAGTTCAAATTAACGTAACATAAAACCTATTAATGCGAAAGCACCATGGAGAGTAACAAAAGCCCACAGACCGCCTAATTGACACCAACGAGTAAAATCTCCTTGTGCTTCAGGACCCCCACAGTAACAACAAAGAATGCGCTAAACTATTAGCAGGAGTAGAAACTGCAGCGGTTAAAAAATTGTAACCTTCTAAATAGGAACTAGCCAATCCATGAGTATACGATGAAGTTACAAAGGTTGTACCTGTGAACCAACCCCCCAAAGAGAAATAGGCACAAGGAAAGAGCAATAGACCAGACCAACCTACAAAAACGAAGCGGTCCCTCCGTAACCAGTCATCCATAATATCAAATAAATATTTTTCGTCTTTGGTACTAAGAGATTCCCATAATCGGAATCCAATGAATCGACCCAGATCATATGGATCCTGATCATGATCCGGCCAAGGCCATGGACATCACCCCTGAACCGGCCAAGGCCATGGTTCTGTGCTATCAAGTCTTCAGCGTATGCTCCCCTGGAGCCAAGTCCTCTCATGGACTAATAATGCCCATCAGATCCTAAATCAATCAACCAACCACCCTACATGACTCAAAACTGATAAGTCTTCACATTTACCTAACCGGCCATGGGACCTTTTCCCAACGGAGCCGATTAGTCTCACAAGACGTTCGTGTATCCTAGCTAGACACTCATCATACCATCAGTCACAGTCCAGACTAGGGTTGATAGTATACGCCATCACCATCCCTAACAGGCCATGCGGCCATTAGTCCTCCTTCACAACAGTTCCGATCACACTGTTGCAACCGTCATGAAACCACCTTGGTGAAAGGTCATTCACAACCATCCAGAGATCACACTGTGATGGTTCAGACCGTGATCAACACCCACCAAGTTTCCATATCCCGCTCCATATGGAATGGCCGATGTAATGCATCCGTCCAACACACCATAAGGACAGGTTATACCAACTATGATCCTACCCCTTCCTCAACTACTAGGTCCTTAGATCACATCACATTATATGTAGTTTTCAAGGGCGTGCTGTTGAGATGAAGAAGTCATTATGATAAGGAGAAGAGGAGTTGTGCAAGTAATGGGAGAGTGTACGGCCTATGTACGGATAGGGCATGTACGGATAGAGCATGTACGGATAGGGCATGACCGTACAGCTTAGGAAACATGAAGGAAGAAGGAGATGGATGAGTGAAGCCTCTAGAGTACACGGAAGGTTTAAAGCTGATCAGACCGTTTAGAGATAAGGGCGGGACGAGCCTTATCCATCCGGTCTTTGGACAGGCTGTAAAGGCAAAGCAAAAGCATGTGAGCTTTGCCATCCGTTGAATTCAAAAGAGACGCTCCCTCCTTGCCTTGACTTCACATGCTTATGACTAGTGCCATTTCCCTTTACTTGAAAACCCTAATGTATCTCCTATAAGTATTGTAATCCCATCTCATAATAAGATTAGACAGTTCTAAACAATCTTTCTCTTTACTCATTTCACTATGATTCTCCATTAGTCTCTTATCAGTCTCTTAATCTCTTATTCTCCTTCTCTAATCCTTTCTAAACTCAGATTATTCTTTACATTCCTAAATTTCATATGGTATCAGAGCCAGGTTGATTACAATCTGAGTTCGTGAGTGATTCTTTTAAGGATTCAAGTTTGAAACTTTAAGAGAACAAGTGAGTGTGTCTGAGAGTTTCTTTAGAGTTCAAAAGCTCAAAGTGTTTTGTGTGTGTCTTGGTGATCCATGGGAGGTTCATTTGAAGACTCAAGAGTGAATTTGTGTTCTAGAGAGCAGCGTGGGTTCTCAGTACAAGATCTAACCGGTTGTTCAAGCTGTAGACGTCAAGCTGTTCAAGATGGAGAGTGGTATGAAGATGAAGGTCGCGGTGACATTCAAAGGAAGCAACTACCTAGTCTGGTCTAGGATGGTGAAGACTACTGTGGGAAGCAAGGGTTTGTGGAAGCATATCACATCTGGTGAGGCTCCAATGGCAATTACTCAGGAGGGTGACAAGGAGAGCCCCACGGAGAGTGTTGTAGAGAAGTGGCAACAAGAAGACATGATGGTGATGTCAGTTCTTCATGCCTCTTTGGAGCCGGCTATCTTAGATGCTTATAGCTACTGTGAGACAGCCAAGGAGCTGTGGGATACTCTGAAGAAAGTGTATGGAAACACTTCTAACCTGAACCGAGTGTTTGAAGTCAAGAAGGCAATCAATGGGTTAACTCAAGATGACATGGAGTTCACTAAGCACTTGGGAAGGTTCAGGTCTCTTTGGTCTGAGTTGGAGATGCTGAGGCCAAGCACGGTTGATCCAGAGCTTCTAAATGAAAGGCGTGAGCAGGACAAGGTCTTTGGGTTGCTGCTCACATTGAATGCGAGTTACAATGGTCTCATCCAGCACATGCTAAGGTCCGAGAAGCTACCTGATCTTGAGGATGTGTGTGCTCAGATACAGAAGGAGCAGGGCTCAATGGGTTTGTTTGGAGACTTTATCTCTTGCAAATGCTGCACAATCTGACCGGGAAGAGACTCCACAAGCAAACAAAGCTGGTTACAACAAGTATGAGGATAGGAAGTTCAATGGGAATTGTGATCATTGCAAGAAGCATGGACACAAGAAGAGTCAGTGCTGGATACTCCATCCCCACTTGAAGCTGGCTAAGTTCATGAAGGAGAGAGAGGCAAAAGCTCACATGACTGAAGGATCAAGCGGAGCAGGGCCATCTAACCGAGGAACTGAAGTGGAGAACCGTGAAGGAGATGGAAAGGCTTTGGTGACCTATACTGGAGCTATCAACCCCCGAGGCAATGATCAAGACTTCATCAGGAGATCCGAGATGGATGCACTCATCAAAATGCTCAAGGATAATGGTAACATTCATGTGTATTCATTTGGTGCATCTATGATTGCTAGAACTATAGAAATGACTCCTAATGTGGCTGAGATTGCTAGGATTGATAGTAAGACTGGAATTGAGCATTGCATTGATAGAAATGCTAGGATGAATGCATATAGATCACAAATTAGTATCTGCCATAGTGCTAGCAATACATCCAAACCATTGATTATAGATTCTGGTGCATCTCATCATATAATTAGTGACACCAACCTGATTAAAGATATAGAACCTACTAATGGATGTGTGATGATTGCAAATGGAGATAAGATACCTATTAAGGGAATAAGAAACTTAAAGCTATTTGATAAGAACACTAGAGCATTTTATATTCCGGAATTCACATCAAACTTACTTTCAGTCAAGAAATGCACTACTGATTTGAATTGCAATGTTATATTCAGTCCTAATGATGTGAAGTTTCAGGATATTGAGAGCAGCCAATTGATTGGAAAAGGAGTTACAAAGGGAGACTTATACATGCTTGAGAAGCTTGATCCTGTTTCCAATTATAACTGCTGATTTACTTCTGCTTCTAGTTTGAATAAAAATGCATTGTGGCATGCTAGATTAGGACATTCCCATGAGAGGGCTTTGAACTTGATGTTACCAGGTGTGGTTTTTGAAAATAATAAGTGTGAGGCTTGCATTTTAGGCAAGCATTGTAAGAATGTGTTTCCAAGAACATCTACTGTCTATGAAAATTGTTTTGATTTGATTCATACTGATGTGTGGACTTCACCTAGCTTATCTAGAGATAATCATAAGTATTTTGTCACATTCATTGATGAAAAATCTAAATACACCTGGTTAACACTAATTCCATCAAAAGATAGGATGATAGATGCATTTAAGAACTTTCAAGCTTATGTGACTAACCATTATCATGCTAAGATTAAAATTTTGAGATCAGATAATGGAGGAGAGTACACAAGCTATGCGTTCAAGAGTCATCTAGATCATCATGGAATCCTTCATCAAACAAGCTGTCCCTAAACACCACAACAGAATGGTGTAGCTGAGAGAAAGAACAGGCACTTGATGGAGGTGGCTCGGTCACTGATGTTCCAAGCCAATGTACCTAAGAGATTCTGGAGTGATGCTGTATCCACTGCTTGCTATCTCATCAACCGGATGCCTACAAAGGTGTTGAAGGATCAAGCACCATTTGAAGTTCTGAACAAGCGCAAGCCATCCTTGGAATACATGAAAGTGTTTGGATGCTTATGCTATGTTCTAGTACCAGGAGAGTTGAGGAACAAGCTAGAAGCAAGAAGCAGAAAGGCAATGTTCATTGGCTACTCAACAACTCCAAAAGAATATAAGTGTTATGATCCAGAAGCTAGAAGGGTGCTTGTATCTAGAGATGTGAAGTTTATTGAAGAAAGGGGATACTATGAGGAGAAGAATCAAGAAGATTTGAAGGATCTCACATCAGATAAGGCTGGAGTCTTAAGGATCATTTTAGAAGGTCTCGGTATCAAGATGAACCAGGATCAGTCCACAAGAAGTGAAAGCCAAGAAGAGAACTCAACTGAACCAAGTAGAGCCGCTCAAACACCTCACCTTGATCATGAGGGGGGGAAGTGAACCTAAAACTCAAGAAAATGGCCAAGAAGGAGTCGGCTTGAGTGAGGAAGGAGAAGAGTTCAACTCAGGTTCTCATCATCAAGGTGAGCAAGACCAAGGAGATGAAGACCATCAGAGTAAAGCACAAGAACCGCATGCACAAGCTGAGTCGGTTCAAGAGCAAGAAAAACCAGTATTGAGGAGAAGCACAAGGCTGAGAAAGGATCCTTCCTCTTGTGTAAACACGCGAGAGTACTACAATGCCCAAGCTGTGGAGCATCCTTCTCAAGTTGTGTGTTCCTTTGCTCAATACCCTGAAGAACATTGTGCCTTCATGGTTAACTTGGATGAGAACTACATCCCAAGAAGCTATGAAGAGGCAATAATGGATAAAGAATGGAAGGAGTCAGTTGGAGCTGAGGCAGGAACTATGATCAAGAATGATACATGATATGAGAGTGAGTTACCAAAGGGGAAGAAGGCTGTGACTAGTAGATGGATATTCACAATCAAGTATAAGGCTGATGGAAAGATTGAGAGGAAGAAGTCAAGGCTAGTTGCAAGAGGTTTCACTCAAACTTATGGAGAAGATTACATAGAAACCTTTGCACCAGTAGCTAAACTACACACAATCCGGATTGTATTAAGCTTGGCTGTGAATCTTGGATGGGGGTTATGGCAAATGGATGTGAAGAATGCCTTCCTACAAGGAGAACTTGAGGATGAAGTGTATATGTATCCACCTCCGGGCCTTGAACACTTAGTGAAGAGAGGGAATGTGTTGAGGTTGAAGAAAGCTATCTATGGGCTGAAGCAATCACCAAGAGCTTGGTACAACAAGCTGAGCACTACTCTCAATGGCCGAGGCTTCAAGAAGTCTGAACTAGATCACACTCTCTTCACACTCACTACTCCCTCAGGTATGATTGCACTCCTTGTGTATGTTGATGATATCATTATCACAGGAAGTGATAAGGAAGGTATCATAGCAACCAAGGAGTTCTTAAATCCATGTTTGAGATTAAAGACTTGGGAGAAATGAAATACTTTCTTGGAATTGAGATATGTAGATCCAAGGAAGGTTTGTTCATGTCCCAAAGGAAGTATACACTAGATCTTTTGAAAGGTGCAGGTGCTTATGGAGGCAAGACAGCAAGGATGCCTATGGAGGATGGTTACAAAGTCCCACGAGAGGGGGAGATTTAAGACAGCAAACCTTATCAGGATCCTAAACTCTACAGAAAACTAGTTGGCAAATTGATTTATCTTACCATAACTAGGCCTGACATTTGTTTTGCTGTGAATCAGGTGAGTCAACACATGCAAATGCCTAAGGAGCATCACTGGCGCATGGTGGAGAGAATCTTGATGTATCTCAACGGCTCACCTGATCAAGGAGTATGGATGGGTTGCAATGGGAGCACTGAAGTGGTTGGATACTGTGATGCAGATTGGGCTGGTGATAGAGCAGACAGGAGATCAACCACAGGCTACTGCACATTCATTGGAGGCAACTTGGTTACTTGGAAGAGCAAGAAACAGAAGGTGGTGTCTTGTTCAAGTGCAGAAGCTGAGTATAGAGCTATGCTGAAGCTTACCAACGAGCTAGTGTGGATCAAAGGCATCTTGAAGCATTTGGAGATTGATCAAGCCACGCCAATGACAATGCATTGTGATAACCAAGCTGCCATCCACATTGCCTCCAACTCGGTGTTCAATGAAAGAACCAAGCACATTGAAATTGATTGTCACAAAGTGAGGCAGATGATCATCTTAGGAGTCATCTTGCCATGCTACACAAGGAGTGAAGATCAGTTAGCGGATGTGTTTATCAAGGCTGCAAGGCAGAAGACAATGGAGTTCATTCACATAAGGTTGGGCCCCATTGATCTTGGGAAGAGAAGGAGCTGATCCCCTTTGGCTGTGAGGTCTTTACTCTTTTTCCCTCATCAAGGTATTGTCCCAATGGGTTTTCCTTGGTGAGGTTTTTAATGAGAAAGATCTCATGGCTATCCAAGCTTAGACTTTCACAAAGCTAAGCTTGAGGGGGAGTGTTGAGATGAGGAAGTCATTATGATAAGGAGAAGAGGAGTTGTGCAAGTAATGGGAGAGTGTGCGGCCTATGTACGGATAGGGCATGTACGGATAGAGCATGTACGGATAGGGCATGACCGTACAGCTTAGGAAACATGAAGGAAGAAGGAGATGGATGAGTGAAGCCTCTAGAGTACACGGAAGGTTTAAAGCTGATCAGACCGTTTAGAGATAAGGGCGGGACGAGCCTTATCCATCCAGTCTTTGGACAGGCTGTAAAGGCAAAGCAAAAGCATGTGAGCTTTGCCATCCGTTGAATTCAAAAGAGACGCTCCCTCCTTGCCTTTACTTCACATGCTTATGACTAGTGTCATTTCCTTGTACTTTAAAACCCTAATGTATCTCCTATAAGTATTGTAATCCCATCTCAT
The DNA here is from genome assembly GCF_000309985.2 of Brassica rapa. Classification (NCBI taxonomy): domain Eukaryota; kingdom Viridiplantae; phylum Streptophyta; class Magnoliopsida; order Brassicales; family Brassicaceae; genus Brassica; species Brassica rapa. The sequence goes on from NW_022610992.1 coordinate 34,927, forward strand.
AATAAGATTAGACAGTTCTAAACAATCTTTATCTTTACTCATTTCACTATGATTCTCCATTAGTCTATAATCAGTCTCTTAATCTCTTATTCTCCTTCTCTAATCCTTTCTAAACTCAGATTATTCTTTACATTCCTAAATGTCATACGTGCCATGCTTGGCCAGGACCAGTTCCACAAGAGACATAAACATAAATCGGAAAGTAATCATAAACCGGTTACCTTATACATGATCTGATTAGATCATGTGTCTTCCCTTATCATGGACGTCCATGCTCCTCCAAAGCACGCCTACATCATGTCTTATCAAGCCCTTATCATATACTTACAGTAATGATAAGATCCAGGCAAGGGTCGCTCATCTCTTCCCTTGAACTCCCATGAAACTGATTTCTGCACTGCATCCGCCTTCAAGGCTGTCTATGCCATTGGGAGTGGAGTCCCGCCTTCCTCTTTCTCTCCTGTATATTTGCGTGTGTTCCCAAGACATAGAGGAAGCCTAGGATGTGATCATCCATGATCAAACTCCATTACAGGGTCGTTCCCAACTCCCATGAAACTGCCTTCCCACACACCTCTCTCCTTAAGGCTCTCTTGACCTTAGGAAGTGGAATCCGGCCATCCCTCTTCTTCCCTGACTATTTGCATGTGTTCTCAGGCCCTGGAGGATTCTTTGGGTGTTAATAACAGGAATCAAAACCCATCAAAGGGTCGTTCATAACTTCCCCTTTGATCTCTCCCAAAACTGCCTCTTTATGGCCTTCACACCACTCTTGGGTTGGATATTGAATCCGACCAACTCTCTGTGTTTTCTCTGTTTTTATTTGTGTTTCAGGGTGTAGGAGGAAGCCATGGCGTGACTGCAAAGGCACTGACTTGCCTGCCTTTTATAGAAGAAGGGGTGGTTACTTCTTAACCATTGCATCCCTTCGGTTTCAATTCTGGCCATTGATTTAATCAATGGTCCAGATCACACCCATTCGCCTATGACAGTTACCAGACGTTCTGATCCTGCTTATCCACTCCTAGACAAGTCACACTGGAGCCCTCATGGATTACCCAAACCCCTGGCTCAATCCCAAGAGCCCACCGGCTCATAGCCATCCTTGGCCAACCAACCGGCCCGGTAACCGCCCGGACCTGTCCTACTGGTCTGAGACCTGAACACTCAGTCCAGCTGAGTTGAGCTGATCCCCAGCTGACCCAGCTGAGTGAGCTAGTCCATCCAGCTCAGGGAGCTGACACACTCTACTTGAGCTCCCACCGAGCTTCGTCTAGCTGGTTGAGCTTCTTGCTTGCATCGCCTAGCTGCTAGACACTTCATCCAGCTTGGTTTCCTCATCTTATTCAATCCTTATAAGTCTCTTGGTCTATTTACAGACCTAGACTAAGTTTTCCCATGATCCATGCTGACTTACGCTTGGTGAGCTACCTCCGAGCATCACCATTGTATCGTCCAGCTACCGTAACACTCGACCAACTCCTTTGAGCTTGTCTCCAACCTGTTTTGGTTAAGTCTCAGCTGTTCCCTAACCACGTTTTTGGATCATGACACGCTTGTCTTTAGGTAATAAGACCTTACTGGTGCGTTTCCTCGCACCATGGCTCGTCCCGGACAATCCTATCCAGGATCGGGGATGCTACAAAATCTCACTAAGGCAAGGAACCTTCACCTTTCTGAAGACATAGGACGCACTTGGTCCAGTCTGGTTCATGATCCGGACATGGTGGTTCATACGGACAGCCCCACATCCGTCGTTCTCCTTACCGCGGTTCATGCTTCAGGATACAACGAATCTGGATAGAAGCCAAACAGTCACCTTGTCTAGTCTTATCTCCTTATTTTCGTATTAAAGACTAGATCTAGATCTAGATCTACTTTTTCATTTAATTCCTAGATCTACAAAACTCTATAAGTATGAAACTCTTTTCATTTTAATAATCAGAAATCGATTTTGTCTAAAGTTTGAGTTAAACTTTTTGTTCTTCATTTAAGAACTTGTCTTGTTTCTTGGTGAGTCATAATATCCAAGTAAACACTTCCTCAAATCGTTGGTCTTGTGAGTCATATCAAGCGAAGACGAGAGATCCTTTACTTGGTGGTATTGTGAGTCATATCAAGCACCATTTGGAGTCAGGAATATCGAAGGCGAATCCGCATCCTTCGTGAGACCCTTCATTCCATCTAGTTCTCCATCTGGAGTTCATATCCAAATATGATCCATTTGAATGAGCCGATCTTAGGGTCCTTCACGTAGGTTGCTCTGAACCCGAAGGTTGTTTTGAATCCGGAGGTTGCTCTAGACCCGGAGGTCGTTTTGAACCCGGAGGTTATTTTCTTCGAGATCGTACTCCGCCTCCCTTGGGTAGGCTACTACCGATCTCGGGTTAGGACTCGCACTCTGCCACCTGTAGGTAGGCCCCCATCAGGATCCTAAAATGATGTACTCTTCTCCATGCAGAAAGCCACTTTCAGTGTTTTATCTCGTGATGGTGGGACTTCGACCCTGACAAGGGTTAAGCAAACGCCAGTTTTATCAATTAGTTGATGGGTGTGAATCTACCTGGTGTAGTGATTCAAACGCCAGAATTAGCTATTTTCCACGTCTGGATAAGTAGAAATTAGTGTGTGCTCCCGGACTCTGCACTTTTTGCTCCATGTATCAACCCTGGTGTTTATTTGTAGTACTTTGCAAATGTACTTTGTGCCCCGTAGGGTTTTTGATGCACCCTAAATAAGGATCACTCGACGGGTAAGATTGGATATGAACTACGAGTGGAGAACTGATGGAATGATGGGTCGCACAACAGTTGCGGAAAGGCTGCTAATATTCCCGAACTACTTTGTTGCCGGATATGACGCACTGGTCCAACAAAAGAGCAAACTCGATCCGTTTCCTGATATGACGCTCAAGTCCAACGAGAAAGAGGTGTCAACTTGGAGCTAACCACACTAAGAAAACAAGAAGTGTTCTAATCAAAGAACAAAGAGTATAAACTCAAATAAGAAGAAAAATCAATTTAATTCCTTAATGAAAGGGATTACATATTTATAGTACTTGTAGTCAAAGATACTAATGATAAATGTAGAAAAACAAGACATAGAAAATAAAAATTTGATTAGATCTAGTCAAGGCACGAAAAATAATGTTGACTGGTCGACCAGACCCTTCGGCTACTTTTGTCTAGATTCATCCGGGCTTGATGTGTGCACGGCGGTAAGGAGATGGACGAATGTGGGACGATTGGTGCGAAAGGCCGGGAGTTCTTCACGCATGAGTCTGGTCCAAACGTTGGCCAAGTCTTCAGAAATCTTAAGGATTCTTGCCTTAGAGAAATCCAGATGATCAAAATGCATGAACTGATCAAAGTTCCCGATCAGTCCATCAGCACGTCCATCAGTACATGTGGTACGGACCAAACGGGCCAAGAGAGAGAAGCTGCAGTCTTAATTGGAATTGGCTCGTTCGAAGATGATTTTGGCTTGGCCATCAGTCTTAGATTGGCGAGTTGGTCAGGAAAGATGAGCTCCGGTTTGGTCGTCTGGACGTGGTTCCAATCTGAGTTCCCTTCCGGACGCAGGCGGGTCGATCCGGTACACGGCTCGGTCAGTCTGTCCGGTACGGTCGGACTGGTGAACCTCAGCTGAAAAGAATGAGAAGTTCGGATCTCCTTGCTGGGGGGATTCCATGGACTGGTCCTCGTACTGAGGTGCATTATTCCCTCCCTCTTCAAAAGGATTTGTCCACAAATCCGGATCATCTACAAGAAAAAGAGATATATCAGTAACATTAAAGCTTGAAGAAATGTCATACTTACCTTGCAAATCAAGCTGATAAGCATTGTCACTGATTTTCCTAAGGATCGGAAATGGATCATCGACCGAGGCATGAGTTTAAACTTTCTTTCTTCCGGAAAATGTTTCTTCCTTAGATGAACCCAAACAAGATCACCCTTATCAAAAACGACCTTGTTTCTCTTCTTGTTTGCTTTCCTTGTAAACTGTTTTGTCTTGGTTTCAATGTTGGCTCGAACCTTTTCATGCAACTTCTGAATGGTGTCCGCCTTCCTTTTGCCATCTGTATTAAATCTTTCACTCAAAGGCAAAGGCTAAAGATCAAGCGAAGATAAGGGTTTGAAACCGTAAACAACTTCAAAAGGAGAAAACTTAGTAGAAGAATGCATGGAATGATTGTAAGCAAATTCAACATGAAGCAAACATTCTTCCTGAAGTCTAAGATTTTTCTTAACGAATGATCTAATCAATGTGGACAAGGTCTGGTTTACAACCTCAGTTTGACTATCGGTCTGTGAGTGACAAGTGGTGGAAAACATCAATCTCGTTCCTAACTTAGACCACAAAGTTTTCCAAAAATAACTAAGGAACTTAGCATCACAATCAGAAACAATGGTCTTAGGCATTCTGTGCAACCTAACAATATCTCTAAAGAACAAATCAGCAACTTGCACGGCATCATTAGCTTTATGACAAGGAATGAAATGAGCCATCTTAGAGAACCTATCAACCACCACAAAGATAGAGTCTCGACCAGATTTAGATCTAGGCAAACTAAGCACAAAGTCCATTGAAATATCAACCCAAGGATGAGATGGAATGGGTAGAGCGGATTACAAACCTTGGTTTAGTGCTTTGGACTTGGCTTTCTTGCACACTACACATCAACCACAGATCCGTTCCACATCCTTAATCAAGATCGGCCAAAAGAAATGCTCATGAACGACCTTATGTGTTTTCTTGACTCCGAAATGTCCCATAAGGCCTCCTCCGTGTGCTTCCCTGAGAAACAATTCCCTCAAAGAACATTGAGGCACACACAAACGGTTATCAAAGAATAAAAATCCAGAAGTTCGATAGTACTTCCCATAGGCCACCTTGGAACTCTTTCTGAAAACTTCTTTGAAATCCGGATCAGTCGTATAAATATCTTTTATAAATTCAAGACCAAGCAACTTTGTTTCAAGGGCTGAGAGAAGAGCATACCTACGAGACAAGGCATCGGCCACCACATTTTTCTTACCTTGCTTGTATTTGATCACATAAGGAAATGTCTCAATGAACTCAACCCAACGTGCATGTCTCTTGTTCAAATTCTGCTGGCCCTTAAGATGTTTCAAGGACTGGTTATCCGTGTGAATCACAAACTCCTTCGGCCAAAGATAGTGCTGCCACGTCAGAAGAGCCCTCACCAAAGCATACAACTCCTGGTCGTAAGTGGGATAGTTGAGCGTGGCTCCACCAAGCTTCTCACTGAAGTAAGCAATGGGTTTCCTATCCTGCATCAAAACAACACAAATACCAACTCCGGAGGCATCACATTCAATCTCAAAAGTCTTAGAGAAATCAGGAGAACAAGTAAAGGAGCTTGAGTCAACTTCCCTTTTAGAATCTGAAATGCCTCTTCTTGAGCTTGTTCCCACTTTAACCCAACGTTCTTCTTGATCACCTCAGTGAGTGGGGCTGCGATGGTACTAAAGTTATGAACAAACCACCGATAGAAACCGGCCAGACCATGAAAGCTTCTCACCTCGCCCATGGTCGTTGGACTAGGCCAGTCCCGGATGGATTTGATCTTCTCCTCGTCCACTCTAAGTCCATCAGCTCCTACAATAATACCTAAGAACACCACATGATCTGTTCCAAAAGAGCATTTACCAAGATTCGCTAAAAGTCTTTCCTTCCTAAGGATTTCAAGAACATATTTTAAGTGCAACTTATGATCATCAAGGTTCTTGCTGTAGATAAGAGTGTCATCAAAGTAAACGACCACAAAATTACCAATGAATGATCTCAAGATATGATTCATCAAACGCATGAAAGTGCTAGGTGCATTAGTAAGACCAAATGGCATGACAAGCCACTCATACAACCATAGTTTCGTTTTAAAGGCAGTTTTCCATTCATCACCTTCTTTCATCCTAATCTGATGATAGCCACTTTTCAAATAAATTTTAGAGAAAACACAGGAACCATGAAACTCATCAAGCATGTCATCAAGCCTAGGTATCAGATACCTATAATTTACCGTAATGTTATTGATGGCACGACAGTCCACGCACATGCGCCAAGAACCATCCTTTTTGGGCCCAGGAGAACATGCACGGCGCAAGGACTGAGACTTTCCCTGATGTAGCCCTTCTCAAGAAGCTCTCCAATCTGCTTCTGAAGTTCTTTTGTTTCCACCGGGTTGGTGCGGTATGCTGGTCGGTTCGGTAGAGACACGTCCAGGACAAAATCAATCTGATGCCTAAAGCATCTTACTGGTGGCAATCCCTTGGGATTCTCATCTGGAAAAACATCAGAAAATCCTGAAAAACATCTAGCAACTCACTCGGAATCTCCGGTGCAAGGTCATAGGAAGAAGCCATAAGAGATTCTTTGTAAACAAGTAAAAGAAATGGCTTTTGCGAAAACAAAGACTTTCTGACCTGACATTCTTTGATAAAGAAGTTGGAATTTCTGTTGGATCTTTCAGGTTCGTCTGACTTGGGCTTTTTGTCTCGGCTTTTCTTAAGTTGAGCCTGATCTTGATGAACCTCCAAAGGAGTCAAAGGTAGCAAGGTGATTTTCTTTCCCTTATGATCAAAGGAATGTCAGTTTGTGAACCCATCATGCACAACCTTCTTATATAACTGCCATAGTCGACCCAAGAGCATATGGTACGCGTCCATGGGAAGGACATTGCAAACGACCTCGTCTTCATATCGACCAATGGTAAATGGGACGGTGACTTGTTTTTTCACGTACTGCTCACCAGCCTCGTTTAGCCATTCTAACCTGAAAGGACGAGAAAAAGGCCTAGTAACAAGCCCAAGTTTCCTTACAAGGGTGTCACTGGCAAAATTAGTGCAACTACCTCCATCAATAATCAAAGAACAAACTTTCTCAGAAACAAAACATCTAGAGTGAAAGAGATTCTTCATTTGTTCCTTTTCATTGACTAGGAGTGGACCGTGAGCTGGGTAGTCATAGTTGTTCTCTTCATCAAAGATCGGTCCGGAATCAGCCTCAAAGATCGGGCCAAAGTCATCGACCGAGTAGTCGTCCTCCTTGTCAAAAATGGGGCCAAAGACATCGTCCAAAGGTTTCATAATGACAATAAGTGTCTCATGATGTGGATAGTCAAATGGCTCTTCTTCTTAATCAAAGACTGGTCTAAGATCCTCCTTGTCCTCCTTTTCATCCTCGGACTCAACCTCACCATTCTCCATGAGAATCATCACTCGTTGGTTAGGAAATTTGTTGGCACAGTGTCCAAGACCTTGACACTTGAAGCACCGGATGTCTCTTGCTCTACTAGGAGTCTCAATTGCTTTTCCTTTGTCAACACGAGCAGAAAAATCAGTTATAAAAGCAGTATTTGTTATGGTCGAAGACTTACCTTTGTCTTTATAGCTTGGCTTAGGAGCAAAGGCCGGCTTAGGAGCAAAGGCCGGTTTAGAAGCAAAGGCCGGCTTAGAGAAACCTTTTCTTTTAACTTGCTGTTCGATCAGAATGGCCTTGTGTAACATCCGCTCCACCATTCGATACTCTTGAAGCTCCATTCGATCCTTAATGTATCAGTTAAGACCCGTAAGAAATCTGGCCATAGTTGCGTCCAATGGCTTGTCCACGTCTGCCTTGATCATCAAGATCTTCATCTCTTGGTAATAGTCCTCCACTGTTTTTGGGCCTTGGAGCAGGCATCAGAGTTTTTGGTGTAGATCTCGCTGATAGTGGTCAGGTACAAACCGTCTTCTCATTTCCATTGTAAGATCGTCCCATGCGGCTACTGGACGCTCACCTGTTCTCTTCATGTGGGTCACAACTTGATCATACCAATTAATAGCATAGCTAGTAAACTCAGCTGCGGCCAATCTAACTTTCTTAAGATCAGAAAAGTTTTGACAATCAAAGATAAGCTCAATTTTTCTTTCCCATACAAGATAAGTATCCAGATCATTTTTGCCATCAAAAGTGGGAATTTTTAGCTTCACACCTCCTAAGCTATCATCAACTCATTCATTTCTAGCAAAAGGGTTAACATCACCTTGATCACGGTTTCTTTGACCTCTCCTAGGTCGGTTGATGGATCTATCATCGTCCTCTTGAGGTTCATCATCGGACCGGTTGGACCTCCTTGAGCGTTCGCTCCTTGTTCCGGTTCGAGGACGCGGCTGTTGGGCGGCTTGAAGCTCATCAAGCCTCTGGTAGATATGATCTACACCTGTATTCATAAGGTTAGTCATGGAATCATTCAAAGCTCTCATCTGCAAGTTAGATAAACCAGCAAAAGAATTTTCCAGGTCGGCTCCTTTCTTCTTCACTACTCATGGTCTTCCTGAAAACTTTTTATACACAAAATATTAGTAGACAAAAGAAATTGCTTACTCTCTCAAATGTCTGCTCTCACCCACACACATGTTTCTCTCAGATTTAAGTGATCACTCAAAGTCTCTTCTCAATGTTCTAAGAGAACAAGTCAAGTGATAGACCATGGATTTTACCCACTTTTAGCCATGGTTTATAAGTGTTTTAGTATAGAGTCTATTTTGAGTATTTACAGGTTCAGAGACGATTTGGAGGAAAGTGGTAATTTTGTTGTCTTTTGGAGCCCTTTTGAGTGCAGAGCTGCACAGACGCATCAGATATTTAGCTATGTATGGAGATCTTCCCACCGTTAGATTGAGCGTATCATTTGACACAAGATAGAGCTTTGAGTTAGCTTTCCAATGCCACCAGTTTGAGGTCAATCAGCATCCTGTATCAGAAGTTATGCCCGTTTTACTAAAGAATGATCAGTCTGCCTCCCGAAAGCTGTAGAGGAGATGAAGGACTGTGGATCGACGGTGCACCCTTAGAATTGATCGATGGTGATGCCAGAATATTGGCCAAGCATATTTTATGACCGACTGAAGTCCAGAAACAACCACAAATTACCAGAATATCCTTGGACGACCTAAAACCCTATTTATGTGTTTTCTAAGCCATTGTTGACGGCTAAACTTTATTTTATTTATTGTTTTCTCTTAGGTTAGGAGAGAAGGGAGGAAATCTTTCAGAGTTATCCTGGAAATCCTTTGGTTTTTATATCTATTTCAATTTTATATCTCTGCATATCTATGATTTCTGTGACAAACTTTATGTTTGAATAGATCCACATGTTAGGTTTACAGTTCAAATAGGCACTACAAGAAATATCAGCATTAGTAACGTCGAGAATGTGCTACCATAACGTTTTTGTAGCGTTTCGAAGAACGCCGTGACAGCCGCAGCTATGGTAGATCCCTCTTCTATCGTAGCGTATTTTCGTGTGCTATAAAAAATAAAGATATTATAGCATTTAGCCAGTACTATATTAAACTGTTTTAATAGCACCATATTTTAGCTAGTAAATTCTTTTCTATCGCGTTTTTATTTTGCCATGACACAATTTATATTGACATATTTTCAATGCTATGAAAATTAAAATTAATATATCCTTTGCTGAAAAAATTAAAAAAAAAATTGATTATTATTATTATTATTAAATATTAAAAATTAGTTTACAACTGATTTCGGTATATAAATTAACCGGTTTGCAAATGATTTCGGTTGATATTAAAAATTCGGTTTACACCTGATTTCGGTTTACAAATTAAACCAGATTACAAATGTTTTCAGTTTATAAATTAAACCAGTTTACATACAAACCGGGTTTAAAACTAATTAACTAACCAAAACATAATTAAGCTTAACCTAAACCTAAGCCGCCGCTACCAGAGCCTCCGCCTCCAGCCTCCGCATGCAGCGCCTACAGCCTCCGGGGCATCCGCCTCAGGCCTTGGTTCTCTTACTCCAGCCTCCACAACCTCTATTCGCTTACGCCAGTCGCATACCTCCTCTGCTTCTTCTTCACTCGTTCAATTCTTCTACCTTCACCAAAATTAAAACCACACAGAGGAGAGATGATGAGAAAGTAGTTATTTGTAGATCTAAAAAGAAGGACGGGATTCATTACCATTGACATAGCCAGTATGGAGATGGAGAGACATGGAGCCGTGGGAGAGAGAAAGAGGGAGTCGGAGAAGATGGACGTAGGAGCAACACGCTTCTCTTGCCTCGACTTAGTAAAGTTTGCTCTGTTAAGCTTAGCGAAACCCCTAAACAAAAGCCACAAACTTCATGAGTTCGACAGGGGAGAGAGACGGAAAAGAGAAATCAGTGAGATAGAGGATGAAAATGGAGTAGGGGTTATTGGTTGTCGTATTTTAATAGATTTGAAAATCCGAACTAAATCTAGTGTTATTGTTTTTATGATTTTTAAATCTGTATTAAAATCATGTGTTATTGGTTCTATGATTTTCAAATATGTATTAAAATCATGTGTTATTGGTTTAATGATTCATAAATTCTATATTAAATCAAGTGTTATTCAATCGTACGGATTTACTAATATATTTGATTTTATAATAGATTTGAATAGATTTGTTTGGATTTTTTAGTTAAAAATACAAAGACTCAAATCCGAGAGAAAACTTTCGTATTTACATATTTTACTTGGATTTATAAATATTATATAAATTTCTAAATCAATCAAAATATATAAACTAATAACACCTCCGGAATAAATCAGTGATAAAGGTTGACAGAGGAAGAATTAAAAAAAACTGTGAGATAGAGGAGAAAAAGTTACGACAGGGGAGAGAGAAGGACAAGAGAAGAAACACAACAAGGTTAAATCTGACCTTTGGATTAAAGGATATCAACGGTTAATATGGTGATCCGCGTACTTATGTATTAGTGGTTCATATTTTCAGTCCCTTTATTTGTTTATTAACCAAAAAAACATTTCTTTTGTTTGTGTTTTGTTATTTTGTTTTGTTTTGTCAATTGTGTTTTGTTATTTATTTATTTTAACATTTTAGTTTCTATGACATTTCTTTCTTTGCTATAACACACTTGTATAAAGTTTTTCTTTTAAAAATTAAAATTTAGATTTCAGGTTTTTATTAAATGGAGATATGGTTAATGTTTGGAGTTAGGGTTTAGGGTATGGAGTTTGATTGAAGATTTAAGGTTTTATGTTTGTAAGTTATAACTTACGATTAAAAAATTAAATTTTAAGTTTAATTTTAATATTATATGTTATGGTGTGAAAAAATAGAGTTTTAATTAGAGAAAATGACACAAAGAACACTAAACCAAGTTTTCCTCCCCAAACTAGCACTCAGGATCAGAAGTCACAAAAATAGGTTTCATTAAAGGGGTAATTTACCCTTATGCCCTCTTCTTTAACTAATTTAAAAAAAAAATTTGAAATCAATTGTCGCCGTCCTCGTTTCATCGCTTCTTCTTCTCCTCATCGCTGTCTTTCGTCGTCGTCGTCTCTCCGTCGTTGTCGTCGTCGTCTCTCCGTCGTCGTCTCTCCGTCGTTGTCGTCATCGTCTCTCCGTCGTCGTCGTCGTCTTCGCCTCTCCGTTGATCCGTCGTCGTCGTCTCTCCGTTTATTTATCGTCGTCGTTGTCGTTTCTCAATTGATCTGTCGTTTCTACGTCTATTCATCTCATTCTCTCTCTCGTGTGTCTGATTTGATTAAGGTTTGAATCATTTCATTTTGTTATACATTATCTAGGTTTTGTTATATATTATTCATTTGTTGATGAATTGAAGTTGATTTTGTAGAACAATGGAAGTTTTGTGCATCTGTGGACAATGGATCTCAAAAGAATCTCTCCGGTGGGAGTTTCTTGTTGATTTGAAGAGGAATGCATCAATCATTTCCATAGAAGAAGATCTACTGTATGAAGATTTGATGAAGATTGTCTCTGAAGATTTTAGTGTTAAAGAGGAAGAAATCAGTTTGAGTTATGGTTTTTCATTGGATATGAAATGTATTATTGAAAGTTTCCCCCCACTCTCGATAGGTAATACTCGTCAGCTCAGAACTTTCATTTCCAAGACTAGAGCATTTGATGGAACCTGTCGTTTGTGTGTTAAGGTTTGTATGATTTTTTTCTTACTTAGACTTTTCAGGATATGCTTCATAACCAAGTATTATGCCTTACAGAACTACTTGACTTTTGCAGGTTAGTACTGATCCAGCTAGCTGTAACACTCAAGCTTCTGATACATTTGCTTCTACTGTTCCATTGAATGCCAATCCAGCGATTCTTTCTACTGTGCAGAGTGAAAAACAGGTACATTGTCCTTAATTCTCTTTTTCTGTTTGTGTTTGCATGATATGCTTCATAATCAAGTATTATGCCTTACAGAACTACTTGACTTTTGCAGAGTCTTCTATATGAAGGTGTTTCTACAGTTCCTCTGAATGCTCTTCCTGATTCAGCTAGCTGTAACACTCAAGCTTCTGATACATTTGCTTCTACTGTTCCATTGAATGCTAATCCAGTGATTCTTTCTACTGTGCAGAGTGAAAAACAGGTACATTGTCCCTAATTTCCTTTTTCTGTTTGTGTTTGCATGATATGCTTCATAATCAAGTATTATGCCTTACAAAACTACTTGACTTTTGCAGAGTCTTCTATATGAAGGTGTTTCTACAGTTCCTCTGAATGCTCTTCCGGATTTTAGCCCTGTCCATATTGGACTTTCACCAACCACGAGAGGAGTTGGCGATATTAAGGTGAATAGCTATTTTAAGACAAAGAGAGAGTTGATGTTGAGGATGAAGAAATGGGTTTTAGAGTGGAAGTTTGAGTACAAGACTGTCTCTTCTAACAAGTCAAGAGTGCTTTTGAGTTGTGTTGATGAAAATTGCACGTGGAGGATGCGTGCTATCAAGCTACCTGTTTCAGATTTTTTCGTTGTTAAAAAGTATGTTCATGAGCATACATGCGATACAACACACAGGAAAGCCAACCACAGACAAGCATCTGCAAAGTTGTTGGGTTCTTTGATTTCCAGCAATTATGGAGAAAAAAAGGAAGGTCTCAAACCGAAACAGATCATTGAACAGGTCAGGACGCTGCATGGTGTTCACATCAATTACAAACAAGCTTGGAGAGTGAGAGAAGAAGCTCAGATTTTGGTTAGAGGGACTCCTGAAGACAGCTATTACAATTTGTCTAGGTGGTTGTATAAAATCACAGAAACAAACCCTGGTTCCTTGACTTATCAACATGTTGATGCTGCAGGAAAGTTCAAGTATGCATTTGTGGCTTTTGGTCCATCGATAAGGGGATTCTCATTGATGAGGAGAGTTATTGCAGTAGATGGTACATTTCTGAAGGGAAAATTCAATGGGACTTTATTGGCAGCTTGTGCTCAAGATGGGAATTATCATCTATATCCTCTCGCCTTTGCAGTGGTTGACGCAGAAAACGGCGCCTCTTGGAAATGGTTCTTTAGAGGTTTGAGCCAAAAGATCCCGGACGCTTCGGATCTTGTTTTTGTATCAGACAGGACTAACTCCATTTCTTCAGCGTTGGAGGATGTATATCCCTTATCTCACCATGGAATTTGCAGGATCCATCTGCTCCACAACATCACTCCTACATATGCGAAGACTGGGTTGCTACCTCTGGTGGAAAGCGCTGCTGATGCCTATACGTGTCACGAGTTCTGGTTAATCTTCAAGGACATAAAGGATAAATGTCCTGAATTGGCTAAGTATCTGGAAGAGTCTGATTTTAGGAAGTGGGCACGAAGCTATGCGCCTGCGAACAGGTATAATATCATGACTACCAACATTGCAGAGTCTCTCAATTCTATGTTGAAGATGCCTCGTGAGTTGCCCATTATCTCTCTCCTTGAAACTATCAGATTGACGATGACCACTTGGTTTTTTGAGCGACGCGAAGCGGCTGCGAAACATAAGCACCTGGTTACTCCAAAAGTTGTGCAGAAATTGGTATCTAGGTTAGGGGCCGCAATGTTGTTGAATGTGTATCAAGTTGATCGAAGCGAGTTTGAGGTGAAGAATGAAACAATGAAGTTTGTTGTTGACTTGGAGAAGCGGCATTGCACATGTAATGTTTTCGACATTGACAAGATCCCCTGCATCCATGCCATCGCTGCTGCTAAACATATCAAGAGAGATGAAAACCGTTTTGTTGATGCTTCTCACTTGACAGAAACGTGGGCTAAAGCTTATGCTGAAAGCATACATCCTGGTGGAGAGTTGTCAACGTCCACCTATCCAGAGAATATTGATGAACTGTCTTGCCCACCTCCAGCTACCAAAAAGAAAAGTGGACGCCCTCCTACAAAGAGAAAGAGATCCGTTGGCGAGTTTGGGGTTCCTAGATCTAAATCTCAGTCCCACAAGTGCAGCAGATGTGGCACAGGAGGGCACAACAAGATCACATGCCAGAGGCCTATAGGATGAAGTTCTACATTTTTATCGATTATTATTTGGATGTTGGCTATTTGATGGTTACATGATATGCACAAGCCAATATACATTTTTTCTTTTGGAACCCTATCCTGAATAAGTATGATTTCTTCCAACTTTTGTAATATACAACATTATCTTTTGATCTCATTTCAATTCTTAGTTTAAACTTCTTTGCTAGAAAAAAACACAGTAATATTCAACTATTCTGGAATCCCATCCAGAAATACCGAGTTCCTTTCCAAGGTTTATAATACAACATTTTCTGTTAAGAATAATTATGTGGAAAAGTGTAACAGATGATTCTCCTCGGTTTAGCGGCTAAAACACCTATCTGTCGAAATTGTAACGCTTGACTCGACCCGGGTTCGATTCCCCTACTAATCAGAGTTTTTAAAAAAAATTTAAGTTGAATAAAAATAAAAGAAATATATTACTTTACTTACAACATGTAATGACTGAAATTAACTTGGCCTAGTGGCTACTACACCTTAATTCCCTCTTTCCTCCTAGTCATCTTCAGGTTCGAATCCTATGAGATGTGTATATATTTTTTTTTCCTCCAAAATTTGCAAATCACATTATCAAATTTTCCAAATGTGTAGATATTAATCTTAGTTTTGATCTCATTTCATTTTTTTCTAGTTTAAGAAAGAAGCACATTAATATTCATGTATATTATTCATGCATACTCTGGAAGCCCATCCTGAACTATCAAAGATCTTTCCAATGTATTATACTATTAATTGTATGGCTAAATTCAATTATGTGGAAGCAACTAACAGATGATTCTCCTCAGCCTAGCGGCTAAACCACGAAACCTATGATACCGAAACATTTGTTCGACCCGGGTTTGACTCTCCTACGAGTAATGGTTGATTTTTTTTTGTTCAAACATATATCTCAGGAATCGAAGAGTCTCTTCCAAACGACATCATGTAACTCAATAACCGAAGAGTTTCTTTTCGTCAAGATTGGCTGTTATATGATTGGTTATTTCAGTAACGGAAGAGTTTATTTTAACTGACTTCAATAATCGAAGAGTTCCTTTTAGTTCTATAAATATAAGGGACGATATCAGACCTTTTATTCACTCACTTCATTTCGTCTGATTTATCCTTTTGCAATACAAGTTAGTTTTCGATTTTTCTCATTTTCCATTCAATTCATGAACTTTTTTCTATTTCTATTTTATCATAACATCTTAGTTTCGATTTTGTTGCAGGACAAAGTTTCAATGGAAGGAAGTTCAAAGAAGATGATGAAGCGTCCCATAGAGGAGGTTTACGGATGTGATGCCGCCGAAGGTTTCAATAAGGGGAAGAAGGAAACTGTGGTACATTACAGGGCTCTTCTTCGTTTGTCCAACGAATACAAGCTATCTGAGAATGATTGGAATCTGGCATCCAGCAAAGCAAATTCAATTGCTGTCCAAATCGAGTTGCTTGAAGATATTATCAAAGCTGATGGAAAATTTGATTTAACTGCTGAGTTGGAGAAACTCAAAGAAGAGCACTCGGAAGCGGAAGGAATGCTTGCTGATGTGAAGGTCAAAGTCCCTGATTGGGATAAACTTGGCGAAAGTTGGCTGTGTCATGAGTAATTTCATGTTATCATCTTCTCTTTTTATGTTTTTAAGGACCACATTATGTTTGATTTTCAGTTTTTATTTTAAATGAATAAGTACTTTTGTTTCTCTTGTGTTGTTTCTTCAATTAACAACCTAAATAAAAAAACTTGTTCAATGTTTTTCACTATTTTGTAATGGTTTGGCCTAGTGTTCTTGTAACTTGGTTATCTGATTTGCTTATTTGTTTTTGGAAAGCCATCCTGAATACATAAAATGATATCCAGATTATATAAATCTAGCGTCTGTGAATAAATAAGTTCACATTTACTCTGTTATCGAATATCCACCGTAGCCTAGTGGCAAGCCCTTCTACTCTTAGTGTACCCTTATCACAAAATAAGCCTCGTGGTCGATCCCCGTTGTGTATTACTCACATTTTTTTCGTTTTTAATTAAATATTCAAAAGTATTTTCGTTTATTATAGCTTTTGCAAGTATAACACCCTTGGCACAACGGGCTGCACACTTTGATTCATCTTTCGAGAGTTCACGAGCGTAATAATCATACATCAGACAATTCTTTTCATTTTTTTTTTTAAAAACTTTAAAGGAATTTGTTTTTGGAAACCTATCCTGAATACCTAAAATGATATCCAGATTATATAAAATCTATCGTCTGTGAATAAAATAAGTTCACATTTACTCTGTTATCGAATATCCACCGTAGCCTAGTGGCAAGCCCTTCTACTCTTAGTGTACCCTTATCACACAATAAGCCGTGTTCGATCCCCGTTGTGTATACTCACACTTTTTTCTGTTTTAATTAAATATTCAAAAGTTATTTTCGTTTTATTAAGCTTTTGGCAAGTATAAACACCCTTGGCACAACGGCTGCACACTTTGATTCATCTTTCGAGAGTTCACGGTTCAATCAACATCGGGATCACATTCTTTTTCATTTTTTTTTGTAAACTTTAAAGGAATTTGCTAGGCTTTGGTGCATTTTGCTTTCTCACTCTTTTTCTGGAAAACTCATCCTAAAAGTACCATAAGCATTTGACAATCCGTCAATACATCCTAAAAAATTTTCAAAAATAACAATCTAAATGAAAAAACGTTAGGGATAATTCATTACAAACTTAACTTAACGTTAGGATAATTAATATCAAAGTAGAAAAAACAGAGTAGAAAACACGAACAAATATGACATTTTCACTTCCTTTGACCTTCCTGGAAATCTTTATCCATAACTGGTCGAAGATCTCACAACATAGCTTGCTTCGTAAGTCCATCGCAGTTTCATCATTTATATTAGCCATGCTCTTCAATCCCAGTGACCTGCATTCTAGCATCTTCACAACAAAAATACCACAGTTGTATGAAATTTTGTCTTTGGAAGCCCTTCTGCAAACTTAACTTCAAATGGACTGATATCTTCGAAATTACCTCTTCACCAAGAAGTTCCATCTTTATGGCACTAATCAACACTGTCATAAATACCCAAAATTAATAAATAAATCAATCACCAACAGACAACAAAATGAATATGTAAAAAATGCCTCACAAGCACAAGCAGCAAGTGACCAAACTTTTATTTCTAAATTAGCTAAAATCTTTTCAGGATTTACGCATACTTTCACAATCCTATCCATGATCAATGTAACAATATAAATTAAAATGATTTGTCTACACTGAATGAATAAAATTAATAAATCACAAAGAGTTTTTACTGCCAATTCTTGGATTTGATTAAGCGCACGTTTGATATTTGCTTTGGAAGACCACAATGGAAAGAGTGTGATTGTGTTGTCCATCAATTGTATCTCCACCCCAATATAGTGATAGCTCAACTTATCTTCAATGACACCATATATAACATCAACATCTTCCAGCCATACCTTCTTTGGATGTATTAAACCTTTCACAAGTTCGCCTACACAGCCCTCCAATAACGTTGTTTTTTTTATGTGGCTTCCTGACAGATTCATAAGCGTACCCAACCACTTCTAAGAATTTGACTGGTACAAAGCATGCTGCTGGAAGATTGTTGTTGCGGAACCAAGCACCTGCTCAACCCTCTACAATTTAGCATTTCAAATGCAACATTATGTGCTGCCAATGTAACATATAGTTAGAAACTTCATATAGAACTGCTATAACATGGACATCTAGCATAGCTCAACTCAACCTCTTCCTAAACATATGACACAATCAAAAATAGAAGACAGAACAAAGTTGATTACCTCTTTGTTGAGATTGTTTTCTGCATCGTCCATTTTTGAAAGAACTCTTTTTCAATTTCTCTTCCATTGATATAAAACGGTTTGTAGTTGATAAAATTACTAGTATCAATCGAAACTTTTACAAAATAAATTAGGAATATTTATGCAGGACAAAAAGTTGCTTACACACGATATATGCCCGTAGATCCATCCAGTGTGCAAGCCTTGAAAAAACGAAGGAAATTCAGGTGTCACAAATGGATCAATTGGAAGGATTACCTCAGGTGTTACAGGATAGGAGGGTTTCTAGGTCGTATTGGCCTCTTCTCTTCTCGCTGTAGAAAAGGAAGCAAATCTACTGGCTGAGTATTTGCTTTCTTCTTCTTACCAACATCAGGCTTCCCCTTTAATTAAAAATAAAGACAAAAATTCAGGATCGTTTTTATCTTATACTTGAATGCCTTCCTAATATGAAGTAAAAATATTTTTTATACCTTTTTTGCATGATCGTCTTGACTTGGTTTACACTCTTACCCTGCTTTACTTCCATCTGTGAAACAAAACCGATATATCAAAACTATTGACCTGAACTTCAATTCAAGTGGATCTTATTCATTTTTATTACCTCTTTTGCCATTTTCCCCAACACCATCTTCTGATGGACCAGCTGCTTCATTTTCTTACAAGCGACAGCCTTCGCCTTCCCCTTTTTGAATGACAAAAATTCAGATACATTTATATCTTAATCCTAGTATGATGTATAAATATTTCATACCTTTTTTCACCATCTCCTTCACTTGGATTCACACTCTGCGTCTGCTCTTCTTCCATCTGAAAAAACAATACCGAGATATTTAACAAATGACATTATTTTTCAATTC